>NW_028246304.1:0-88113 GCF_964263255.1 Lissotriton vulgaris | reverse complement strand
TAAAAGTGCATGAAAATGGCCAATTTACTCACTCTGAGTTCTCAAAAAGGGTTTCTTCACCCCGGGAAGTTAATTAAATACCATTTGGAGGCATTTAATGTTCGAGCAAAAACCGCTGATTTTCGACAAAAGAGATAACACCCCCCCATTACGTCATGCTTCAGAAATGTGGAAAATGGTCCGTTTTCAAATGTTTTATTTTTGAACGTCAGTTCACATTTGTAGGTGGATCATCAGTGTTAGAGCTAAAATTAGCATGTTTAAAGTGATTTTCATGCTACTTGGGGCCCAAAACACAAGATTTATGGAATGGTTAAAAGTGCATGAAAATGGCCAATTTACTCACTCTGAGTTCTCAAAAAGGGTTTCTTCACCCCGGGAAGTTAATTAAATACCATTTGGAGGCATTTAATGTTAGAGCAAAAACGGCTGATTTTCGACAAAAGAGATAACACCCCCCCATTACGTCATGCTTCAGAAATGTGGAAAATGGTCCGTTTTCAAATGTTTTATTTTTGAACGTCAGTTCACATTTGTAGGTGGATCATCAGTGTTAGAGCTAAAATTAGCATGTTTAAAGTGATTTTCATGCTTCCAGCGGCTCGGGAAGTGAAATAAATACCATTTGGAGGCATTTAATGTTCGAGCAAAAACGGCTGATTTTCGACAAAAGAGATAACACCCCCCCATTACGTCATGCTTCAGAAATGTGGAAAACGGTCCGTTTTCAAATGTTTTATTTTTGAACGTCAGTTCACATTTGTAGGTGGATCATCAGTGTTAGAGCTAAAATTAGCATGTTTAAAGTGATTTTCATGCTTCCAGGGGCCCAAAACACAAGATTTATGGAATGGTTAAAAGTGCATGAAAATGGCCAATTTACTCACTCTGAGTTCTCAAAAAGGGTTTCTTCACCCCGGGAAGTTAATTAAATACCATTTGGAGGCATTTAATGTTAGAGCAAAAACGGCTGATTTTCGACAAAAGAGATAACACCCCCCCATTACGTCATGCTTCAGAAATGTGGAAAATGGTCCGTTTTCAAATGTTTTATTTTTTGAACGTCAGTTCACATTTGTAGGTGGATCATCAGTGTTAGAGCTAAAATTAGCATGTTTAAAGTGATTTTCATGCTTCCAGGGGCTCGGGAAGTTAATTAAATACCATTTGGAGGCATTTAATGTTCGAGCAAAAACGGCTGATTTTCGACAAACGAGATAACACCCCCCCATTACGTCATGCTTCAGAAATGTGGAAAATGGTCCGTTTTCAAATGTTTCATTTTTGAACGTCAGTTCACATTTGTAGGTGGATCATCAGTGTTAGAGCTAAAATTAGCATGTTTAAAGTGATTTTCATGCTTCCAGGGGCCCAAAACACAAGATTTATGGAATGGTTAAAAGTGCATGAAAATGGCCAATTTACTCACTCTGAGTTCTCAAAAAGAGTTTCTTCACCCCGGGAAGTTAATTAAATACTATTTGGAGGCATTTAATGTTAGAGCAAAAACGGCTGATTTTCGACAAAAGAGATAACACCCCCCATTACGTCATGCTTCAGAAATGTGGAAAATGGTCCGTTTTCAAATGTTTTATTTTGAACGTCAGTTCACATTTGTAGGTGGATCATCAGTGTTAGAGCTAAAATTAGCATGTTTAAAGTGATTTTCATGCTTCCAGGGGCCCAAAACACAAGATTTATGGAATGGTTAAAAGTGCATGAAAATGGCCAATTTACTCACTCTGAGTTCTCAAAAAGGGTTTCTTCACCCCGGGAAGTTAATTAAATACCATTTGGAGGCATTTAATGTTCGAGCAAAAACGGCTGATTTTCGACAAAAGAGATAACACCCCCCCATTACGTCATGCTTCAGAAATGTGGAAAATTGTCCGTTTTCAAATGTTTTATTTTTGAACGTCAGTTCACATTTGTAGGTGGATCATCAGTGTTAGAGCTAAAATTAGCATGTTTAAAGTGATTTTCATGCTTCCAGGGGCTCGGGAAGTGAAATAAATACCATTTGGAGGCATTTAATGTTCGAGCAAAAACGGCTGATTTTCGACAAAAGAGATAACATCCCCCCATTACGTCATGCTTCAGAAATGTGGAAAATGGTCCGTTTTCAAATGTTTTATTTTTGAACGTCAGTTCACATTTGTAGGTGGATCATCAGTGTTAGAGCTAAAATTAGCATGTTTAAAGTGATTTTCATGCTTCCAGGGGCCCAAATCACAAGATTTATGGAATGGTTAAAAGTGCATGAAAATGGCCAATTTACTCACTCTGAGTTCTCAAAAAGGGTTTCTTCATCCCGGGAAGTTAATTAAATACCATTTGGAGGCATTTAATGTTCGAGCAAAAACGGCTGATTTTTGACAAAAGAGATAACACCCCCCCATTACGTCATGCTTCAGAAATGTGGAAAATGGTCCGTTTTCAAATGTTTTATTTTTGAACGTCAGTTCACATTTGTAGGTGGATCATCAGTGTTAGAGCTAAAATTAGCATGTTTAAAGTGATTTTCATGCTTCCAGGGGCCCAAAACACAAGATTTATGGAATGGTTAAAAGTGCATGAAAATGGCCAATTTACTCACTCTGAGTTCTCAAAAAGGGTTTCTTCACCCCGGGAAGTTAATTAAAAACCATTTGGAGGCATTTAATGTTCGAGCAAAAACGGCTGATTTTCGACAAAAGAGATAACACCCCCCCATTACGTCATGCTTCAGAAATGTGGAAAATGGTCCGTTTTCAAATGTTTTATTTTTGAACGTCAGTTCACATTTGTAGGTGGATCATCAGTGTTAGAGCTAAAATTAGCATGTTTAAAGTGATTTTCATGCTTCCAGGGGCCCAAAACACAAGATTTATGGAATGGTTAAAAGTGCATGAAAATGGCCAATTTACTCACTCTGAGTTCTCAAAAAGGGTTTCGTCACCCCGGGAAGTTAATTAAATACCATTTGGAGGCATTTAATGTTCGAGCAAAAACGGCTGATTTTCGACAAAAGAGATAACACCCCCCCCATTACGTCATGCTTCAGAAATGTGGAAAATGGTCCGTTTTCAAATGTTTTATTTTTGAACGTCAGTTCACATTTGTAGGTGGATCATCAGTGTTAGAGCTAAAATTAGCATGTTTAAAGTGATTTTCATGCTTCCAGGGGCCCAAAACACAAGATTTATGGAATGGTTAAAAGTGCATGAAAATGGCCAATTTACTCACTCTGAGTTCTCAAAAAGGGTTTCTTCACCCCGGGAAGTTAATTAAATACCATTTGGAGGCATTTAATGTTAGAGCAAAAACGGCTGATTTTCGACAAAAGAGATAACACCCCCCCATTACGTCATGCTTCAGAAATGTGGAAAATGGTCCGTTTTCAAATGTTTTATTTTTGAACGTCAGTTCACATTTGTAGGTGGATCATCAGTGTTAGAGCTAAAATTAGCATGTTTAAAGTGATGTTCATGCTTCCAGGGGCCCAAAACACAAGATTTATGGAATGGTTAAAAGTGCATGAAAATGGCCACTTTACTCACTCTGAGTTCTCAAAAAGGGTTTCTTCACCCCGGGAAGGTAATTAAATACCATTTGGAGGCATTTAATGTTAGAGCAAAAACGGCTGATTTTCGACAAAAGAGATAACACCCCCCCATTACGTCATGCTTCAGAAATGTGGAAAATGGTCCGTTTTCAAATGTTTTATTTTTGAACGTCAGTTCACATTTGTAGGTGGATCATCAGTGTTAGAGCTAAAATTAGCATGTTTAAAGTGATTTTCTTGCTTCCAGGGGCTCGGGAAGTTAATTAAATACCATTTGGAGGCATTTAATGTTAGAGCAAAAACGGCTGATTTTCGACAAAAGAGATAACACCCCCCCATTACGTCATGCTTCAGAAATGTGGAAAATGGTCCGTTTTCAAATGTTTTATTTTTGAACGTCAGTTCACATTTGTAGGTGGATCATCAGTGTTAGAGCTAAAATTAGCATGTTTAAAGTGATTTTCATGCTTCTTGGGGCCCAAAACACAAGATTTATGGAATGGTTAAAAGTGCATGAAAATGGCCAATTTACTCTGAGTTCTCAAAAAGGGTTTCTTCACCCCGGGAAGTTAATTAAATACCATTTGGAGGCATTTATTGTTAGAGCAAAAACGGCTGATTTTCGACAAAAGAGATAACACCCCCCCCATTACGTCATGCTTCAGAAATGTGGAAAAGGGTCCGTTTTCAAATGTTTTATTTTTGAACGTCAGTTCACATTTGTAGGTGGATCATCAGTGTTAGAGCTAAAATTAGCATGTTTAAAGTGATTTTCATGCTTCTTGGGGCCCAAAACACAAGATTTATGGAATGGTTAAAAGTGCATGAAAATGGCCAATTTACTCACTCTGAGTTCTCAAAAAGGGTTTCTTCACCCCGGGAAGTTAATTAAATACTATTTGGAGGCATTTAATGTTAGAGCAAAAACGGCTGATTTTCGACAAAAGAGATAACACCCCCCCATTACGTCATGCTTCAGAAATGTGGAAAATGGTCCGTTTTCAAATGTTTTATTTTTGAACGTCAGTTCACATTTGTAGGTGGATCATCAGTGTTAGAGCTAAAATTAGCATGTTTAAAGTGATTTTCATGCTTCCAGGGGCCCAAAACACAAGATTTATGGAATGGTTAAAAGTGCATGAAAATGGCCAATTTACTCACTCTGAGTTCTCAAAAAGGGTTTCTTCACCCCGGGAAGTTAATTAAATACCATTTGGAGGCATTTAATGTTCGAGCAAAAATGGCTGATTTTCGACAAAAGAGATAACACCCCCCCATTACGTCATGCTTCAGAAATGTGGAAAATGGTCCGTTTTCAAATGTTTTATTTTTGAACGTCAGTTCACATTTGTAGGTGGATCATCAGTGTTAGAGCTAAAATTAGCATGTTTAAAGTGATTTTCATGCTTCCAGGGGCTCGGGAAGTGAAATAAATACCATTTGGAGGCATTTAATGTTCGAGCAAAAACGGCTGATTTTCGACAAAAGAGATAACACCCCCCCATTACGTCATGCTTCAGAAATGTGGAAAATGGTCCGTTTTCAAATGTTTTATTTTTGAACGTCAGTTCACATTTGTAGGTGGATCATCAGTGTTAGAGCTAAAATTAGCATGTTTAAAGTGATTTTCATGCTTCCAGGGGCCCAAAACACAAGATTTATGGAATGGTTAAAAGTGCATGAAAATGGCCAATTTACTCACTCTGAGTTCTCAAAAAGGGTTTCGTCACCCCGGGAAGTTAATTAAATACCATTTGGAGGCATTTAATGTTCGAGCAAAAACGGCTGATTTTCGACAAAAGAGATAACACCCCCCCCATTACGTCATGCTTCAGAAATGTGGAAAATGGTCCGTTTTCAAATGTTTCATTTTTGAACGTCAGTTCACATTTGTAGGTGGATCATCAGTGTTAGAGCTAAAATTAGCATGTTTAAAGTGATTTTCATGCTTCCAGGGGCCCAAAACACAAGATTTATGGAATGGTTAAAAGTGCATGAAAATGGCCAATTTACTCACTCTGAGTTCTCAAAAAGGGTTTCTTCACCCCGGGAAGTTAATTAAATACCATTTGGAGGCATTTAATGTTAGAGCAAAAACGGCTGATTTTCGACAAAAGAGATAACACCCCCCCATTACGTCATGCTTCAGAAATGTGGAAAATGGTCCGTTTTCAAATGTTTTATTTTTGAACGTCAGTTCACATTTGTAGGTGGATCATCAGTGTTAGAGCTAAAATTAGCATGTTTAAAGTGATTTTCATGCTTCCAGGGGCCCAAAACACAAGATTTATGGAATGGTTAAAAGTGCATGAAAATGGCCAATTTACTCACTCTGAGTTCTCAAAAAGGGTTTCTTCACCCCGGGAAGTTAATTAAATACCATTTGGAGGCATTTAATGTTAGAGCAAAAACGGCTGATTTTCGACAAAAGAGATAACACCCCCCCATTACGTCATGCTTCAGAAATGTGGAAAATGGTCCGTTTTCAAATGTTTTATTTTTGAACGTCAGTTCACATTTGTAGGTGGATCATCAGTGTTAGAGCTAAAATTAGCATGTTTAAAGTGATGTTCATGCTTCCAGGGGCCCAAAACACAAGATTTATGGAATGGTTAAAAGTGCATGAAAATGGCCACTTTACTCACTCTGAGTTCTCAAAAAGGGTTTCTTCACCCCGGGAAGTTAATTAAATACCATTTGGAGGCATTTAATGTTAGAGCAAAAACGGCTGATTTTCGACAAAAGAGATCACACCCCCCCATTACGTCATGCTTCAGAAATGTGGAAAATGGTCCGTTTTCAAATGTTTTATTTTTGAACGTCAGTTCACATTTGTAGGTGGATCATCAGTGTTAGAGCTAAAATTAGCATGTTTAAAGTGATTTTCATGCTTCCAGGGGCTCGGGAAGTTAATTAAATACCATTTGGAGGCATTTAATGTAAGAGCAAAAACGGCTGATTTTCGACAAAAGAGATAACATCCCCCCATTACGTCATGCTTCAGAAATGTGGAAAATGGTCCGTTTTCAAATGTTTTATTTTTGAACGTCAGTTCACATTTGTAGGTGGATCATCAGTGTTAGAGCTAAAATTAGCATGTTTAAAGTGATTTTCATGCTTCTTGGGGCCCAAAACACAAGATTTATGGAATGGTTAAAAGTGCATGAAAATGGCCAATTTACTCTGAGTTCTCAAAAAGGGTTTCTTCACCCCGGGAAGTTAATTAAATACCATTTGGAGGCATTTATTGTTAGAGCAAAAACGGCTGATTTTCGACAAAAGAGATAACACCCCCCCCATTACGTCATGCTTCAGAAATGTGGAAAATGGTCCGTTTTCAAATGTTTTATTTTTGAACGTCAGTTCACATTTGTAGGTGGATCATCAGTGTTAGAGCTAAAATTAGCATGTTTAAAGTGATTTTCATGCTTCTTGGGGCCCAAAACACAAGATTTATGGAATGGTTAAAAGTGCATGAAAATGGCCAATTTACTCACTCTGAGTTCTCAAAAAGGGTTTCTTCACCCCGGGAAGTTAATTAAATACTATTTGGAGGCATTTAATGTTAGAGCAAAAACGGCTGATTTTCGACAAAAGAGATAACACCCCCCCCATTACGTCATGCTTCAGAAATGTGGAAAATGGTCCGTTTTCAAATGTTTTATTTTTGAACGTCAGTTCACATTTGTAGGTGGATCATCAGTGTTAGAGCTAAAATTAGCATGTTTAAAGTGATTTTCATGCTTCCAGGGGCCCAAAACACAAGATTTATGGAATGGTTAAAAGTGCATGAAAATGGCCAATTTACTCACTCTGAGTTCTCAAAAAGGGTTTCTTCACCCCGGGAAGTTAATTAAATACCATTTGGAGGCATTTAATGTTCGAGCAAAAACGGCTGATTTTCGACAAAAGAGATAACACCCCCCCATTACGTCATGCTTCAGAAATGTGGAAAATGGTCCGTTTTCAAATGTTTTATTTTTGAACGTCAGTTCACATTTGTAGGTGGATCATCAGTGTTAGAGCTAAAATTAGCATGTTTAAAGTGATTTTCATGCTTCCAGGGGCTCGGGAAGTGAAATAAATACCATTTGGAGGCATTTAATGTTCGAGCAAAAACGGCTGATTTTCGACAAAAGAGATAACACCCCCCCATTACGTCATGCTTCAGAAATGTGGAAAATGGTCCGTTTTCAAATGTTTTATTTTTGAACGTCAGTTCACATTTGTAGGTGGATCATCAGTGTTAGAGCTAAAATTAGCATGTTTAAAGTGATTTTCATGCTTCCAGGGGCCCAAAACACAAGATTTATGGAATGGTTAAAAGTGCATGAAAATGGCCAATTTACTCACTCTGAGTTCTCAAAAAGGGTTTCGTCACCCCGGGAAGTTAATTAAATACCATTTGGAGGCATTTAATGTTCGAGCAAAAACGGCTGATTTTCGACAAAAGAGATAACACCCCCCCCATTACGTCATGCTTCAGAAATGTGGAAAATGGTCCGTTTTCAAATGTTTCATTTTTGAACGTCAGTTCACATTTGTAGGTGGATCATCAGTGTTAGAGCTAAAATTAGCATGTTTAAAGTGATTTTCATGCTTCCAGGGGCCCAAAACACAAGATTTATGGAATGGTTAAAAGTGCATGAAAATGGCCAATTTACTCACTCTGAGTTCTCAAAAAGGGTTTCTTCACCCCGGGAAGTTAATTAAATACCATTTGGAGGCATTTAATGTTAGAGCAAAAACGGCTGATTTTCGACAAAAGAGATAACACCCCCCCATTACGTCATGCTTCAGAAATGTGGAAAATGGTCCGTTTTCAAATGTTTTATTTTTGAACGTCAGTTCACATTTGTAGGTGGATCATCAGTGTTAGAGCTAAAATTAGCATGTTTAAAGTGATTTTCATGCTTCTTGGGGCCCAAAACACAAGATTTATGGAATGGTTAAAAGTGCATGAAAATGGCCAATTTACTCACTCTGAGTTCTCAAAAAGGGTTTCTTCACCCCGGGAAGTTAATTAAATACCATTTGGAGGCATTTAATGTTAGAGCAAAAACGACTGATTTTCGACAAAAGAGATAACACCCCCCCATTACGTCATGCTTCAGAAATGTGGAAAATGGTCCGTTTTCAAATGTTTTATTTTTGAACGTCAGTTCACATTTGTAGGTGGATCATCAGTGTTAGAGCTAAAATTAGCATGTTTAAAGTGATTTTCATGCTTCTTGGGGCCCAAAACACAAGATTTATGGAATGGTTAAAAGTGCATGAAAATGGCCAATTTACTCACTCTGAGTTCTCAAAAAGGATTTCTTCACCCCGGGATGTTAATTAAATACCATTTGGAGGCATTTAATGTTAGAGCAAAAACGGCTGATTTTCGACAAAAGAGATAACACCCCCCCATTACGTCATGCTTCAGAAATGTGGAAAATGGTCCGTTTTCAAATGTTTTATTTTTGAACGTCAGTTCACATTTGTAGGTGGATCATCAGTGTTAGAGCTAAAATTAGCATGTTTAAAGTGATTTTCATGCTTCCAGGGGCCCAAAACACAAGATTTATGGAATGGTTAAAAGTGCATGAAAATGGCCAATTTACTCACTCTGAGTTCTCAAAAAGGGTTTCTTCACCCCGGGAAGTTAATTAAATACCATTTGGAGGCATTTATTGTTAGAGCAAAAACGGCTGATTTTCGACAAAAGAGATAACACCCCCCCATTACGTCATGCTTCAGAAATGTGGAAAATGGTCCGTTTTCAAATGTTTTATTTTTGAACGTCAGTTCACATTTGTAGGTGGATCATCAGTGTTAGAGCTAAAATTAGCATGTTTAAAGTGATTTTCATGCTTCCAGGGGCTCGGGAAGTTAATTAAATACCATTTGGAGGCATTTAATGTTCGAGCAAAAACGGCTGATTTTCGACAAAAGAGATAACACCCCCCCTTTACGTCATGCTTCAGAAATGTGGAAAATGGTCCGTTTTCAAATGTTTCATTTTTGAACGTCAGTTCACATTTGTAGGTGGATCATCAGTGTTAGAGCTAAAATTAGCATGTTTAAAGTGATTTTCATGCTTCCAGGGGCCCAAAACACAAGATTTATGGAATGGTTAAAAGTGCATGAAAATGGCCAATTTACTCACTCTGAGTTCTCAAAAAGGGTTTCTTCACCCCGGGAAGTTAATTAAATACTATTTGGAGGCATTTAATGTTAGAGCAAAAACGGCTGATTTTCGACAAAAGAGATAACACCCCCCCATTACGTCATGCTTCAGAAATGTGGAAAATGGTCCGTTTTCAAATGTTTTATTTTTGAACGTCAGTTCACATTTGTAGGTGGATCATCAGTGTTAGAGCTAAAATTAGCATGTTTAAAGTGATTTTCATGCTTCCAGGGGCCCAAAACACAAGATTTATGGAATGGTTAAAAGTGCATGAAAATGGCCAATTTACTCACTCTGAGTTCTCAAAAAGGGTTTCTTCACCCCGGGAAGTTAATTAAATACCATTTGGAGGCATTTAATGTTCAAGCAAAAACGGCTGATTTTCGACAAAAGAGATAACACCCCCCCATTACGTCATGCTTCAGAAATGTGGAAAATTGTCCGTTTTCAAATGTTTTATTTTTGAACGTCAGTTCACATTTGTAGGTGGATCATCAGTGTTAGAGCTAAAATTAGCATGTTTAAAGTGATTTTCATGCTTCCAGGGGCTCGGGAAGTGAAATAAATACCATTTGGAGGCATTTAATGTTCGAGCAAAAACGGCTGATTTTCGACAAAAGAGATAACATCCCCCCATTACGTCATGCTTCAGAAATGTGGAAAATGGTCCGTTTTCAAATGTTTTATTTTTGAACGTCAGTTCACATTTGTAGGTGGATCATCAGTGTTAGAGCTAAAATTAGCATGTTTAAAGTGATTTTCATGCTTCCAGGGGCCCAAAACACAAGATTTATGGAATGGTTAAAAGTGCATGAAAATGGCCAATTTACTCACTCTGAGTTCTCAAAAAGGGTTTCTTCATCCCGGGAAGTTAATTAAATACCATTTGGAGGCATTTAATGTTCGAGCAAAAACGGCTGATTTTTGACAAAAGAGATAACACCCCCCCATTACGTCATGCTTCAGAAATGTGGAAAATGGTCCGTTTTCAAATGTTTTATTTTTGAACGTCAGTTCACATTTGTAGGTGGATCATCAGTGTTAGAGCTAAAATTAGCATGTTTAAAGTGATTTTCATGCTTCCAGGGGCCCAAAACACAAGATTTATGGAATGGTTAAAAGTGCATGAAAATGGCCAATTTACTCACTCTGAGTTCTCAAAAAGGGTTTCTTCACCCCGGGAAGTTAATTAAAAACCATTTGGAGGCATTTAATGTTCGAGCAAAAACGGCTGATTTTCGACAAAAGAGATAACACCCCCCCATTACGTCATGCTTCAGAAATGTGGAAAATGGTCCGTTTTCAAATGTTTTATTTTTGAACGTCAGTTCACATTTGTAGGTGGATCATCAGTGTTAGAGCTAAAATTAGCATGTTTAAAGTGATTTTCATGCTTCCAGGGGCCCAAAACACAAGATTTATGGAATGGTTAAAAGTGCATGAAAATGGCCAATTTACTCACTCTGAGTTCTCAAAAAGGGTTTCGTCACCCCGGGAAGTTAATTAAATACCATTTGGAGGCATTTAATGTTCGAGCAAAAACGGCTGATTTTCGACAAAAGAGATAACACCCCCCCATTACGTCATGCTTCAGAAATGTGGAAAATGGTCCGTTTTCAAATGTTTTATTTTTGAACGTCAGTTCACATTTGTAGGTGGATCATCAGTGTTAGAGCTAAAATTAGCATGTTTAAAGTGATTTTCATGCTTCCAGGGGCCCAAAACACAAGATTTATGGAATGGTTAAAAGTGCATGAAAATGGCCAATTTACTCACTCTGAGTTCTCAAAAAGGGTTTCTTCACCCCGGGAAGTTAATTAAATACCATTTGGAGGCATTTAATGTTAGAGCAAAAACGGCTGATTTTCGACAAAAGAGATAACACCCCCCCATTACGTCATGCTTCAGAAATGTGGAAAATGGTCCGTTTTCAAATGTTTTATTTTTGAACGTCAGTTCACATTTGTAGGTGGATCATCAGTGTTAGAGCTAAAATTAGCATGTTTAAAGTGATGTTCATGCTTCCAGGGGCCCAAAACACAAGATTTATGGAATGGTTAAAAGTGCATGAAAATGGCCACTTTACTCACTCTGAGTTCTCAAAAAGGGTTTCTTCACCCCGGGAAGGTAATTAAATACCATTTGGAGGCATTTAATGTTAGAGCAAAAACGGCTGATTTTCGACAAAAGAGATAACACCCCCCCATTACGTCATGCTTCAGAAATGTGGAAAATGGTCCGTTTTCAAATGTTTTATTTTTGAACGTCAGTTCACATTTGTAGGTGGATCATCAGTGTTAGAGCTAAAATTAGCATGTTTAAAGTGATTTTCATGCTTCCAGGGGCTCGGGAAGTTAATTAAATACCATTTGGAGGCATTTAATGTTAGAGCAAAAACGGCTGATTTTCGACAAAAGAGATAACACCCCCCCCATTACGTCATGCTTCAGAAATGTGGAAAATGGTCCGTTTTCAAATGTTTTATTTTTGAACGTCAGTTCACATTTGTAGGTGGATCATCAGTGTTAGAGCTAAAATTAGCATGTTTAAAGTGATTTTCATGCTTCTTGGGGCCCAAAACACAAGATTTATGGAATGGTTAAAAGTGCATGAAAATGGCCAATTTACTCTGAGTTCTCAAAAAGGGTTTCTTCACCCCGGGAAGTTAATTAAATACCATTTGGAGGCATTTATTGTTAGAGCAAAAACGGCTGATTTTCGACAAAAGAGATAACACCCCCCCCATTACGTCATGCTTCAGAAATGTGGAAAATGGTCCGTTTTCAAATGTTTTATTTTTGAACGTCAGTTCACATTTGTAGGTGGATCATCAGTGTTAGAGCTAAAATTAGCATGTTTAAAGTGATTTTCATGCTTCCAGGGGCCCAAAACACAAGATTTATGGAATGGTTAAAAGTGCATGAAAATGGCCAATTTACTCACTCTGAGTTCTCAAAAAGGGTTTCTTCACCCCGGGAAGTTAATTAAATACCATTTGGAGGCATTTAATGTTCAAGCAAAAACGGCTGATTTTCGACAAAAGAGATAACACCCCCCCATTACGTCATGCTTCAGAAATGTGGAAAATTGTCCGTTTTCAAATGTTTTATTTTTGAACGTCAGTTCACATTTGTAGGTGGATCATCAGTGTTAGAGCTAAAATTAGCATGTTTAAAGTGATTTTCATGCTTCCAGGGGCTCGGGAAGTGAAATAAATACCATTTGGAGGCATTTAATGTTCGAGCAAAAACGGCTGATTTTCGACAAAAGAGATAACATCCCCCCATTACGTCATGCTTCAGAAATGTGGAAAATGGTCCGTTTTCAAATGTTTTATTTTTGAACGTCAGTTCACATTTGTAGGTGGATCATCAGTGTTAGAGCTAAAATTAGCATGTTTAAAGTGATTTTCATGCTTCCAGGGGCCCAAAACACAAGATTTATGGAATGGTTAAAAGTGCATGCAAATGGCCAATTTACTCACTCTGAGTTCTCAAAAAGGGTTTCTTCATCCCGGGAAGTTAATTAAATACCATTTGGAGGCATTTAATGTTCGAGCAAAAACGGCTGATTTTTGACAAAAGAGATAACACCCCCCCATTACGTCATGCTTCAGAAATGTGGAAAATGGTCCGTTTTCAAATGTTTTATTTTTGAACGTCAGTTCACATTTGTAGGTGGATCATCAGTGTTAGAGCTAAAATTAGCATGTTTAAAGTGATTTTCATGCTTCCAGGGGCCCAAAACACAAGATTTATGGAATGGTTAAAAGTGCATGAAAATGGCCAATTTACTCACTCTGAGTTCTCAAAAAGGGTTTCTTCACCCCGGGAAGTTAATTAAAAACCATTTGGAGGCATTTAATGTTCGAGCAAAAACGGCTGATTTTCGACAAAAGAGATAACACCCCCCCATTACGTCATGCTTCAGAAATGTGGAAAATGGTCCGTTTTCAAATGTTTTATTTTTGAACGTCAGTTCACATTTGTAGGTGGATCATCAGTGTTAGAGCTAAAATTAGCATGTTTAAAGTGATTTTCATGCTTCCAGGGGCCCAAAACACAAGATTTATGGAATGGTTAAAAGTGCATGAAAATGGCCAATTTACTCACTCTGAGTTCTCAAAAAGGGTTTCGTCACCCCGGGAAGTTAATTAAATACCATTTGGAGGCATTTAATGTTCGAGCAAAAACGGCTGATTTTCGACAAAAGAGATAACACCCCCCCATTACGTCATGCTTCAGAAATGTGGAAAATGGTCCGTTTTCAAATGTTTTATTTTTGAACGTCAGTTCACATTTGTAGGTGGATCATCAGTGTTAGAGCTAAAATTAGCATGTTTAAAGTGATTTTCATGCTTCCAGGGGCCCAAAACACAAGATTTATGGAATGGTTAAAAGTGCATGAAAATGGCCAATTTACTCACTCTGAGTTCTCAAAAAGGGTTTCTTCACCCCGGGAAGTTAATTAAATACCATTTGGAGGCATTTAATGTTAGAGCAAAAACGGCTGATTTTCGACAAAAGAGATAACACCCCCCCATTACGTCATGCTTCAGAAATGTGGAAAATGGTCCGTTTTCAAATGTTTTATTTTTGAACGTCAGTTCACATTTGTAGGTGGATCATCAGTGTTAGAGCTAAAATTAGCATGTTTAAAGTGATGTTCATGCTTCCAGGGGCCCAAAACACAAGATTTATGGAATGGTTAAAAGTGCATGAAAATGGCCACTTTACTCACTCTGAGTTCTCAAAAAGGGTTTCTTCACCCCGGGAAGGTAATTAAATACCATTTGGAGGCATTTAATGTTAGAGCAAAAACGGCTGATTTTCGACAAAAGAGATAACACCCCCCCATTACGTCATGCTTCAGAAATGTGGAAAATGGTCCGTTTTCAAATGTTTTATTTTTGAACGTCAGTTCACATTTGTAGGTGGATCATCAGTGTTAGAGCTAAAATTAGCATGTTTAAAGTGATTTTCATGCTTCCAGGGGCTCGGGAAGTTAATTAAATACCATTTGGAGGCATTTAATGTTAGAGCAAAAACGGCTGATTTTCGACAAAAGAGATAACACCCCCCCCATTACGTCATGCTTCAGAAATGTGGAAAATGGTCCGTTTTCAAATGTTTTATTTTTGAACGTCAGTTCACATTTGTAGGTGGATCATCAGTGTTAGAGCTAAAATTAGCATGTTTAAAGTGATTTTCATGCTTCTTGGGGCCCAAAACACAAGATTTATGGAATGGTTAAAAGTGCATGAAAATGGCCAATTTACTCTGAGTTCTCAAAAAGGGTTTCTTCACCCCGGGAAGTTAATTAAATACCATTTGGAGGCATTTATTGTTAGAGCAAAAACGGCTGATTTTCGACAAAAGAGATAACACCCCCCCCATTACGTCATGCTTCAGAAATGTGGAAAATGGTCCGTTTTCAAATGTTTTATTTTTGAACGTCAGTTCACAT
This sequence comes from Lissotriton vulgaris, assembly GCF_964263255.1. Lineage (NCBI taxonomy): Eukaryota > Metazoa > Chordata > Amphibia > Caudata > Salamandridae > Lissotriton > Lissotriton vulgaris. The sequence goes on along the minus strand of NW_028246304.1, from coordinate 72,931 downwards.
TTGTAGGTGGATCATCAGTGTTAGAGCTAAAATTAGCATGTTTAAAGTGATTTTCATGCTTCTTGGGGCCCAAAACACAAGATTTATGGAATGGTTAAAAGTGCATGAAAATGGCCAATTTACTCACTCTGAGTTCTCAAAAAGGGTTTCTTCACCCCGGGAAGTTAATTAAATACTATTTGGAGGCATTTAATGTTAGAGCAAAAACGGCTGATTTTCGACAAAAGAGATAACACCCCCCCATTACGTCATGCTTCAGAAATGTGGAAAATGGTCCGTTTTCAAATGTTTTATTTTTGAACGTCAGTTCACATTTGTAGGTGGATCATCAGTGTTAGAGCTAAAATTAGCATGTTTAAAGTGATTTTCATGCTTCCAGGGGCCCAAAACACAAGATTTATGGAATGGTTAAAAGTGCATGAAAATGGCCAATTTACTCACTCTGAGTTCTCAAAAAGGGTTTCTTCACCCCGGGAAGTTAATTAAATACCATTTGGAGGCATTTAATGTTCGAGCAAAAACGGCTGATTTTCGACAAAAGAGATAACACCCCCCCATTACGTCATGCTTCAGAAATGTGGAAAATGGTCCGTTTTCAAATGTTTTATTTTTGAACGTCAGTTCACATTTGTAGGTGGATCATCAGTGTTAGAGCTAAAATTAGCATGTTTAAAGTGATTTTCATGCTTCCAGGGGCTCGGGAAGTGAAATAAATACCATTTGGAGGCATTTAATGTTCGAGCAAAAACGGCTGATTTTCGACAAAAGAGATAACACCCCCCCATTACGTCATGCTTCAGAAATGTGGAAAATGGTCCGTTTTCAAATGTTTTATTTTTGAACGTCAGTTCACATTTGTAGGTGGATCATCAGTGTTAGAGCTAAAATTAGCATGTTTAAAGTGATTTTCATGCTTCCAGGGGCCCAAAACACAAGATTTATGGAATGGTTAAAAGTGCATGAAAATGGCCAATTTACTCACTCTGAGTTCTCAAAAAGGGTTTCGTCACCCCGGGAAGTTAATTAAATACCATTTGGAGGCATTTAATGTTCGAGCAAAAACGGCTGATTTTCGACAAAAGAGATAACACCCCCCCCATTACGTCATGCTTCAGAAATGTGGAAAATGGTCCGTTTTCAAATGTTTCATTTTTGAACGTCAGTTCACATTTGTAGGTGGATCATCAGTGTTAGAGCTAAAATTAGCATGTTTAAAGTGATTTTCATGCTTCCAGGGGCCCAAAACACAAGATTTATGGAATGGTTAAAAGTGCATGAAAATGGCCAATTTACTCACTCTGAGTTCTCAAAAAGGGTTTCTTCACCCCGGGAAGTTAATTAAATACCATTTGGAGGCATTTAATGTTAGAGCAAAAACGGCTGATTTTCGACAAAAGAGATAACACCCCCCCATTACGTCATGCTTCAGAAATGTGGAAAATGGTCCGTTTTCAAATGTTTTATTTTTGAACGTCAGTTCACATTTGTAGGTGGATCATCAGTGTTAGAGCTAAAATTAGCATGTTTAAAGTGATTTTCATGCTTCTTGGGGCCCAAAACACAAGATTTATGGAATGGTTAAAAGTGCATGAAAATGGCCAATTTACTCACTCTGAGTTCTCAAAAAGGGTTTCTTCACCCCGGGAAGTTAATTAAATACCATTTGGAGGCATTTAATGTTAGAGCAAAAACGGCTGATTTTCGACAAAAGAGATAACACCCCCCCATTACGTCATGCTTCAGAAATGTGGAAAATGGTCCGTTTTCAAATGTTTTATTTTTGAACGTCAGTTCACATTTGTAGGTGGATCATCAGTGTTAGAGCTAAAATTAGCATGTTTAAAGTGATTTTCATGCTTCTTGGGGCCCAAAACACAAGATTTATGGAATGGTTAAAAGTGCATGAAAATGGCCAATTTACTCACTCTGAGTTCTCAAAAAGGATTTCTTCACCCCGGGATGTTAATTAAATACCATTTGGAGGCATTTAATGTTAGAGCAAAAACGGCTGATTTTCGACAAAAGAGATAACACCCCCCCATTACGTCATGCTTCAGAAATGTGGAAAATGGTCCGTTTTCAAATGTTTTATTTTTGAACGTCAGTTCACATTTGTAGGTGGATCATCAGTGTTAGAGCTAAAATTAGCATGTTTAAAGTGATTTTCATGCTTCCAGGGGCCCAAAACACAAGATTTATGGAATGGTTAAAAGTGCATGAAAATGGCCAATTTACTCACTCTGAGTTCTCAAAAAGGGTTTCTTCACCCCGGGAAGTTAATTAAATACCATTTGGAGGCATTTATTGTTAGAGCAAAAACGGCTGATTTTCGACAAAAGAGATAACACCCCCCCATTACGTCATGCTTCAGAAATGTAGAAAATGGTCCGTTTTCAAATGTTTTATTTTTGAACGTCAGTTCACATTTGTAGGTGGATCATCAGTGTTAGAGCTAAAATTAGCATGTTTAAAGTGATTTTCATGCTTCTTGGGGCCCAAAACACAAGATTTATGGAATGGTTAAAAGTGCATGAAAATGGCCAATTTACTCACTCTGAGTTCTCAAAAAGGGTTTCTTCACCCCGGGAAGTTAATTAAATACTATTTGGAGGCATTTAATGTTAGAGCAAAAACGGCTGATTTTCGACAAAAGAGATAACACCCCCCCATTACGTCATGCTTCAGAAATGTGGAAAATGGTCCGTTTTCAAATGTTTTATTTTTGAACGTCAGTTCACATTTGTAGGTGGATCATCAGTGTTAGAGCTAAAATTAGCATGTTTAAAGTGATTTTCATGCTTCCAGGGGCCCAAAACACAAGATTTATGAAATGGTTAAAAGTGCATGAAAATGGCCAATTTACTCACTCTGAGTTCTCAAAAAGGGTTTCTTCACCCCGGGAAGTTAATTAAATACCATTTGGAGGCATTTAATGTTCGAGCAAAAACGGCTGATTTTCGACAAAAGAGATAACACCCCCCCCATTACGTCATGCTTCAGAAATGTGGAAAATGGTCCGTTTTCAAATGTTTTATTTTTGAACGTCAGTTCACATTTGTAGGTGGATCATCAGTGTTAGAGCTAAAATTAGCATGTTTAAAGTGATTTTCATGCTTCCAGGGGCTCGGGAAGTGAAATAAATACCATTTGGAGGCATTTAATGTTCGAAAAAAACGGCTGATTTTCGACAAAAGAGATAACACCCCCCCATTACGTCATGCTTCAGAAATGTGGAAAATGGTCCGTTTTCAAATGTTTTATTTTTGAACGTCAGTTCACATTTGTAGGTGGATCATCAGTGTTAGAGCTAAAATTAGCATGTTTAAAGTGATTTTCATGCTTCCAGGGGCCCAAAACACAAGATTTATGGAATGGTTAAAAGTGCATGAAAATGGCCAATTTACTCACTCTGAGTTCTCAAAAAGGGTTTCTTCACCCCGGGAAGTTAATTAAATACCATTTGGAGGCATTTAATGTTCGAGCAAAAACGGCTGATTTTCGACAAAAGAGATAACACCCCCCCATTACGTCATGCTTCAGAAATGTGGAAAATGGTCCGTTTTCAAATGTTTTATTTTTGAACGTCAGTTCACATTTGTAGGTGGATCATCAGTGTTAGAGCTAAAATTAGCATGTTTAAAGTGATGTTCATGCTTCCAGGGGCCCAAAACACAAGATTTATGGAATGGTTAAAAGTGCATGAAAATGGCCACTTTACTCACTCTGAGTTCTCAAAAAGGGTTTCTTCACCCCGGGAAGTTAATTAAATACCATTTGGAGGCATTTAATGTTAGAGCAAAAACGGCTGATTTTCGACAAAAGAGATAACACCCCCCCATTACGTCATGCTTCAGAAATGTGGAAAATGGTCCGTTTTCAAATGTTTTATTTTTGAACGTCAGTTCACATTTGTAGGTGGATCATCAGTGTTAGAGCTAAAATTAGCATGTTTAAAGTGATTTTCATGCTTCCAGGGGCTCGGGAAGTTAATTAAATACCATTTGGAGGCATTTAATGTTAGAGCAAAAACGGCTGATTTTCGACAAAAGAGATAACACCCCCCCATTACGTCATGCTTCAGAAATGTGGAAAATGGTCCGTTTTCAAATGTTTTATTTTTGAACGTCAGTTCACATTTGTAGGTGGATCATCAGTGTTAGAGCTAAAATTAGCATGTTTAAAGTGATTTTCATGCTTCTTGGGGCCCAAAACACAAGATTTATGGAATGGTTAAAAGTGCATGAAAATGGCCAATTTACTCTGAGTTCTCAAAAAGGGTTTCTTCACCCCGGGAAGTTAATTAAATACCATTTGGAGGCATTTATTGTTAGAGCAAAAACGGCTGATTTTCGACAAAAGAGATAACACCCCCCCCATTACGTCATGCTTCAGAAATGTGGAAAATGGTCCGTTTTCAAATGTTTTATTTTTGAACGTCAGTTCACATTTGTAGGTGGATCATCAGTGTTAGAGCTAAAATTAGCATGTTTAAAGTGATTTTCATGCTTCTTGGGGCCCAAAACACAAGATTTATGGAATGGTTAAAAGTGCATGAAAATGGCCAATTTACTCACTCTGAGTTCTCAAAAAGGGTTTCTTCACCCCGGGAAGTTAATTAAATACTATTTGGAGGCATTTAATGTTAGAGCAAAAACGGCTGATTTTCGACAAAAGAGATAACACCCCCCCATTACGTCATGCTTCAGAAATGTGGAAAATGGTCCGTTTTCAAATGTTTTATTTTTGAACGTCAGTTCACATTTGTAGGTGGATCATCAGTGTTAGAGCTAAAATTAGCATGTTTAAAGTGATTTTCATGCTTCCAGGGGCCCAAAACACAAGATTTATGGAATGGTTAAAAGTGCATGAAAATGGCCAATTTACTCACTCTGAGTTCTCAAAAAGGGTTTCTTCACCCCGGGAAGTTAATTAAATACCATTTGGAGGCATTTAATGTTCGAGCAAAAACGGCTGATTTTCGACAAAAGAGATAACACCCCCCCATTACGTCATGCTTCAGAAATGTGGAAAATGGTCCGTTTTCAAATGTTTTATTTTTGAACGTCAGTTCACATTTGTAGGTGGATCATCAGTGTTAGAGCTAAAATTAGCATGTTTAAAGTGATTTTCATGCTTCCAGGGGCTCGGGAAGTGAAATAAATACCATTTGGAGGCATTTAATGTTCGAGCAAAAACGGCTGATTTTCGACAAAAGAGATAACACCCCCCCATTACGTCATGCTTCAGAAATGTGGAAAATGGTCAGTTTTCAAATGTTTTATTTTTGAACGTCAGTTCACATTTGTAGGTGGATCATCAGTGTTAGAGCTAAAATTAGCATGTTTAAAGTGATTTTCATGCTTCCAGGGGCCCAAAACACAAGATTTATGGAATGGTTAAAAGTGCATGAAAATGGCCAATTTACTCACTCTGAGTTCTCAAAAAGGGTTTCGTCACCCCGGGAAGTTAATTAAATACCATTTGGAGGCATTTAATGTTCGAGCAAAAACGGCTGATTTTCGACAAAAGAGATAACACCCCCCCCATTACGTCATGCTTCAGAAATGTGGAAAATGGTCCGTTTTCAAATGTTTCATTTTTGAACGTCAGTTCACATTTGTAGGTGGATCATCAGTGTTAGAGCTAAAATTAGCATGTTTAAAGTGATTTTCATGCTTCCAGGGGCCCAAAACACAAGATTTATGGAATGGTTAAAAGTGCATGAAAATGGCCAATTTACTCACTCTGAGTTCTCAAAAAGGGTTTCTTCACCCCGGGAAGTTAATTAAATACCATTTGGAGGCATTTAATGTTAGAGCAAAAACGGCTGATTTTCGACAAAAGAGATAACACCCCCCCCATTACGTCATGCTTCAGAAATGTGGAAAATGGTCCGTTTTCAAATGTTTTATTTTTGAACGTCAGTTCACATTTGTAGGTGGATCATCAGTGTTAGAGCTAAAATTAGCATGTTTAAAGTGATTTTCATGCTTCTTGGGGCCCAAAACACAAGATTTATGGAATGGTTAAAAGTGCATGAAAATGGCCAATTTACTCACTCTGAGTTCTCAAAAAGGGTTTCTTCACCCCGGGAAGTTAATTAAATACCATTTGGAGGCATTTAATGTTAGAGCAAAAACGGCTGATTTTCGACAAAAGAGATAACACCCCCCCATTACGTCATGCTTCAGAAATGTGGAAAATGGTCCGTTTTCAAATGTTTTATTTTTGAACGTCAGTTCACATTTGTAGGTGGATCATCAGTGTTAGAGCTAAAATTAGCATGTTTAAAGTGATTTTCATGCTTCTTGGGGCCCAAAACACAAGATTTATGGAATGGTTAAAAGTGCATGAAAATGGCCAATTTACTCACTCTGAGTTCTCAAAAAGGATTTCTTCACCCCGGGAAGTTAATTAAATACCATTTGGAGGCATTTAATGTTAGAGCAAAAACGGCTGATTTTCGACAAAAGAGATAACACCCCCCCATTACGTCATGCTTCAGAAATGTGGAAAATGGTCCGTTTTCAAATGTTTTATTTTTGAACGTCAGTTCACATTTGTAGGTGGATCATCAGTGTTAGAGCTAAAATTAGCATGTTTAAAGTGATTTTCATGCTTCCAGGGGCCCAAAACACAAGATTTATGGAATGGTTAAAAGTGCATGAAAATGGCCAATTTACTCACTCTGAGTTCTCAAAAAGGGTTTCTTCACCCCGGGAAGTTAATTAAATACCATTTGGAGGCATTTATTGTTAGAGCAAAAACGGCTGATTTTCGACAAAAGAGATAACACCCCCCCATTACGTCATGCTTCAGAAATGTGGAAAATGGTCCGTTTTCAAATGTTTTATTTTTGAACGTCAGTTCACATTTGTAGGTGGATCATCAGTGTTAGAGCTAAAATTAGCATGTTTAAAGTGATTTTCATGCTTCTTGGGGCCCAAAACACAAGATTTATGGAATGGTTAAAAGTGCATGAAAATGGCCAATTTACTCACTCTGAGTTCTCAAAAAGGGTTTCTTCACCCCGGGAAGTTAATTAAATACTATTTGGAGGCATTTAATGTTAGAGCAAAAACGGCTGATTTTCGACAAAAGAGATAACACCCCCCCATTACGTCATGCTTCAGAAATGTGGAAAATGGTCCGTTTTCAAATGTTTTATTTTTGAACGTCAGTTCACATTTGTAGGTGGATCATCAGTGTTAGAGCTAAAATTAGCATGTTTAAAGTGATTTTCATGCTTCCAGGGGCCCAAAACACAAGATTTATGAAATGGTTAAAAGTGCATGAAAATGGCCAATTTACTCACTCTGAGTTCTCAAAAAGGGTTTCTTCACCCCGGGAAGTTAATTAAATACCATTTGGAGGCATTTAATGTTCGAGCAAAAACGGCTGATTTTCGACAAAAGAGATAACACCCCCCCATTACGTCATGCTTCAGAAATGTGGAAAATGGTCCGTTTTCAAATGTTTTATTTTTGAACGTCAGTTCACATTTGTAGGTGGATCATCAGTGTTAGAGCTAAAATTAGCATGTTTAAAGTGATTTTCATGCTTCCAGGGGCTCGGGAAGTGAAATAAATACCATTTGGAGGCATTTAATGTTCGAAAAAAACGGCTGATTTTCGACAAAAGAGATAACACCCCCCCATTACGTCATGCTTCAGAAATGTGGAAAATGGTCCGTTTTCAAATGTTTTATTTTTGAACGTCAGTTCACATTTGTAGGTGGATCATCAGTGTTAGAGCTAAAATTAGCATGTTTAAAGTGATTTTCATGCTTCCAGGGGCCCAAAACACAAGATTTATGGAATGGTTAAAAGTGCATGAAAATGGCCAATTTACTCACTCTGAGTTCTCAAAAAGGGTTTCTTCACCCCGGGAAGTTAATTAAATACCATTTGGAGGCATTTAATGTTCGAGCAAAAACGGCTGATTTTCGACAAAAGAGATAACACCCCCCCATTACGTCATGCTTCAGAAATGTGGAAAATGGTCAGTTTTCAAATGTTTTATTTTTGAACGTCAGTTCACATTTGTAGGTGGATCATCAGTGTTAGAGCTAAAATTAGCATGTTTAAAGTGATTTTCATGCTTCCAGGGGCCCAAAACACAAGATTTATGGAATGGTTAAAAGTGCATGAAAATGGCCAATTTACTCACTCTGAGTTCTCAAAAAGGGTTTCTTCACCCCGGGAAGTTAATTAAATACCATTTGGAGGCATTTAATGTTAGAGCAAAAACGGCTGATTTTCGACAAAAGAGATAACACCCCCCCATTACGTCATGCTTCAGAAATGTGGAAAATGGTCCGTTTTCAAATGTTTTATTTTTGAACATCAGTTCACATTTGTAGGTGGATCATCAGTGTTAGAGCTAAAATTAGCATGTTTAAAGTGATTTTCATGCTTCTTGGGGCCCAAAACACAAGATTTATGGAATGGTTAAAAGTGCATGAAAATGGCCAATTTACTCACTCTGAGTTCTCAAAAAGGGTTTCTTAACCCCGGGAAGTTAATTAAATACCATTTGGAGGCATTTAATGTTAGAGCAAAAACGGCTGATTTTCCACAAAAGAGATAACACCCCCCCATTACGTCATGCTTCAGAAATGTGGAAAATGGTCCGTTTTCAAATGTTTTATTTTTGAACGTCAGTTCACATTTGTAGGTGGATCATCAGTGTTAGAGCTAAAATTAGCATGTTTAAAGTGATTTTCATGCTTCCAGGGGCCCAAAACACAAGATTTATGGAATGGTTAAAAGTGCATGAAAATGGCCAATTTACTCACTCTGAGTTCTCAAAAAGGGTTTCTTCACCCCGGGAAGTTAATTAAATACCATTTGGAGGCATTTAATGTTCGAGCAAAAACCGCTGATTTTCGACAAAAGAGATAACACCCCCCCATTACGTCATGCTTCAGAAATGTGGAAAATGGTCCGTTTTCAAATGTTTTATTTTTGAACGTCAGTTCACATTTGTAGGTGGATCATCAGTGTTAGAGCTAAAATTAGCATGTTTAAAGTGATTTTCATGCTTCTTGGGGCCCAAAACACAAGATTTATGGAATGGTTAAAAGTGCATGAAAATGGCCAATTTACTCACTCTGAGTTCTCAAAAAGGGTTTCTTCACCCCGGGAAGTTAATTAAATACCATTTGGAGGCATTTAATGTTAGAGCAAAAACGGCTGATTTTCGACAAAAGAGATAACACCCCCCCATTACGTCATGCTTCAGAAATGTGGAAAATGGTCCGTTTTCAAATGTTTTATTTTTGAACGTCAGTTCACATTTGTAGGTGGATCATCAGTGTTAGAGCTAAAATTAGCATGTTTAAAGTGATTTTCATGCTTCCAGGGGCTCGGGAAGTGAAATAAATACCATTTGGAGGCATTTAATGTTCGAGCAAAAACGGCTGATTTTCGACAAAAGAGATAACACCCCCCCATTACGTCATGCTTCAGAAATGTGGAAAATGGTCCGTTTTCAAATGTTTTATTTTTGAACGTCAGTTCACATTTGTAGGTGGATCATCAGTGTTAGAGCTAAAATTAGCATGTTTAAAGTGATTTTCATGCTTCCAGGGGCCCAAAACACAAGATTTATGGAATGGTTAAAAGTGCATGAAAATGGCCAATTTACTCACTCTGAGTTCTCAAAAAGGGTTTCTTCACCCCGGGAAGTTAATTAAATACCATTTGGAGGCATTTAATGTTAGAGCAAAAACGGCTGATTTTCGACAAAAGAGATAACACCCCCCCATTACGTCATGCTTCAGAAATGTGGAAAATGGTCCGTTTTCAAATGTTTTATTTTTGAACGTCAGTTCACATTTGTAGGTGGATCATCAGTGTTAGAGCTAAAATTAGCATGTATAAAGTGATTTTCATGCTTCCAGGGGCTCGGGAAGTTAATTAAATACCATTTGGAGGCATTTAATGTTCGAGCAAAAACGGCTGATTTTCGACAAAAGAGATAACACCCCCCCATTACGTCATGCTTCAGAAATGTGGAAAATGGTCCGTTTTCAAATGTTTTATTTTTGAACGTCAGTTCACATTTGTAGGTGGATCATCAGTGTTAGAGCTAAAATTAGCATGTTTAAAGTGATTTTCATGCTTCCAGGGGCCCAAAACACAAGATTTATGGAATGGTTAAAAGTGCATGAAAATGGCCAATTTACTCACTCTGAGTTCTCAAAAAGGGTTTCTTCACCCCGGGAAGTTAATTAAATACCATTTGGAGGCATTTAATGTTCGAGCAAAAACGGCTGATTTTTGACAAAAGAGATAACACCCCCCCATTACGTCATGCTTCAGAAATGTGGAAAATGGTCCGTTTTCAAATGTTTTATTTTTGAACGTCAGTTCACATTTGTAGGTGGATCATCAGTGTTAGAGCTAAAATTAGCATGTTTAAAGTGATTTTCATGCTTCCAGGGGCCCAAAACACAAGATTTATGGAATGGTTAAAAGTGCATGAAAATGGCCAATTTACTCACTCTGAGTTCTCAAAAAGGGTTTCTTCACCCCGGGAAGTTAATTAAAAACCATTTGGAGGCATTTAATGTTCGAGCAAAAACGGCTGATTTTCGACAAAAGAGATAACACCCCCCCATTACGTCATGCTTCAGAAATGTGGAAAATGGTCCGTTTTCAAATGTTTTATTTTTGAACGTCAGTTCACATTTGTAGGTGGATCATCAGTGTTAGAGCTAAAATTAGCATGTTTAAAGTGATTTTCATGCTTCCAGGGGCCCAAAACACAAGATTTATGGAATGGTTAAAAGTGCATGAAAATGGCCAATTTACTCACTCTGAGTTCTCAAAAAGGGTTTCGTCACCCCGGGAAGTTAATTAAATACCATTTGGAGGCATTTAATGTTCGAGCAAAAACGGCTGATTTTCGACAAAAGAGATAACACCCCCCCCATTACGTCATGCTTCAGAAATGTGGAAAATGGTCCGTTTTCAAATGTTTCATTTTTGAACGTCAGTTCACATTTGTAGGTGGATCATCAGTGTTAGAGCTAAAATTAGCATGTTTAAAGTGATTTTCATGCTTCCAGGGGCTCGGGAAGTGAAATAAATACCATTTGGAGGCATTTAATGTTCGAGCAAAAACGGCTGATTTTTGACAAAAGAGATAACACCCCCCCATTACGTCATGCTTCAGAAATGTGGAAAATGGTCCGTTTTCAAATGTTTTATTTTTGAACGTCAGTTCACATTTGTAGGTGGATCATCAGTGTTAGAGCTAAAATGAGCATGTTTAAAGTGATTTTCATGCTTCCAGGGGCCCAAAACACAAGATTTATGGAATGGTTAAAAGTGCATGAAAATGGCCAATTTACTCACTCTGAGTTCTCAAAAAGGGTTTCTTCATCCCGGGAAGTTAATTAAATACCATTTGGAGGCATTTAATGTTCGAGCAAAAACGGCTGATTTTCGACAAAAGAGATAACACCCCCCCATTACGTCATGCTTCAGAAATGTGGAAAATGGTCCGTTTTCAAATGTTTTATTTTTGAACGTCAGTTCACATTTGTAGGTGGATCATCAGTGTTAGAGCTAAAATTAGCATGTTTAAAGTGATTTTCATGCTTCTTGGGGCCCAAAACACAAGATTTATGGAATGGTTAAAAGTGCATGAAAATGGCCAATTTACTCACTCTGAGTTATCAAAAAGGGTTTCTTCACCCCGGGAAGTTAATTAAATACCATTTGGAGGCATTTAATGTTAGAGCAAAAACGGCTGATTTTCGACAAAAGAGATAACACCCCCCCCATTACGTCATGCTTCAGAAATGTGGAAAATGGTCCGTTTTCAAATGTTTTATTTTTGAACGTCAGTTCACATTTGTAGGTGGATCATCAGTGTTAGAGCTAAAATTAGCATGTTTAAAGTGATTTTCATGCTTCCAGGGGCTCGGGAAGTGAAATAAATACCATTTGGAGGCATTTAATGTTCGAGCAAAAACGGCTGATTTTCGACAAAAGAGATAACACCCCCCCATTACGTCATGCTTCAGAAATGTGGAAAATGGTCCGTTTTCAAATGTTTTATTTTTGAACGTCAGTTCACATTTGTAGGTGGATCATCAGTGTTAGAGCTAAAATTAGCATGTTTAAAGTGATTTTCATGCTTCCAGGGGCCCAAAACACAAGATTTATGGAATGGTTAAAAGTGCATGAAAATGGCCAATTTACTCACTCTGAGTTCTCAAAAAGGGTTTCTTCACCCCGGGAAGTTAATTAAATACCATTTGGAGGCATTTAATGTTAGAGCAAAAACGGCTGATTTTCGACAAAAGAGATAACACCCCCCCATTACGTCATGCTTCAGAAATGTGGAAAATGGTCCGTTTTCAAATGTTTTATTTTTGAACGTCAGTTCACATTTGTAGGTGGATCATCAGTGTTAGAGCTAAAATTAGCATGTTTAAAGTGATTTTCATGCTTCCAGGGGCTCGGGAAGTTAATTAAATACCATTTGGAGGCATTTAATGTTCGAGCAAAAACGGCTGATTTTCGACAAAAGAGATAACACCCCCCCATTACGTCATGCTTCAGAAATGTGGAAAATGGTCCGTTTTCAAATGTTTCATTTTTGAACGTCAGTTCACATTTGTAGGTGGATCATCAGTGTTAGAGCTAAAATTAGCATGTTTAAAGTGATTTTCATGCTTCCAGGGGCCCAAAACACAAGATTTATGGAATGGTTAAAAGTGCATGAAAATGGCCAATTTACTCACTCTGAGTTCTCAAAAAGGGTTTCTTCACCCCGGGAAGTTAATTAAATACTATTTGGAGGCATTTAATGTTAGAGCAAAAACGGCTGATTTTCGACAAAAGAGATAACACCCCCCATTACGTCATGCTTCAGAAATGTGGAAAATGGTCCGTTTTCAAATGTTTTATTTTTGAACGTCAGTTCACATTTGTAGGTGGATCATCAGTGTTAGAGCTAAAATTAGCATGTTTAAAGTGATTTTCATGCTTCCAGGGGCCCAAAACACAAGATTTATGGAATGGTTAAAAGTGCATGAAAATGGCCAATTTACTCACTCTGAGTTCTCAAAAAGGGTTTCTTCACCCCGGGAAGTTAATTAAATACCATTTGGAGGCATTTAATGTTCGAGCAAAAACGGCTGATTTTCGACAAAAGAGATAACACCCCCCCATTACGTCATGCTTCAGAAATGTGGAAAATGGTCCGTTTTCAAATGTTTTATTTTTGAACGTCAGTTCACATTTGTAGGTGGATCATCAGTGTTAGAGCTAAAATTAGCATGTTTAAAGTGATTTTCATGCTTCCAGGGGCTCGGGAAGTGAAATAAATACCATTTGGAGGCATTTAATGTTCGAGCAAAAACGGCTGATTTTCGACAAAAGAGATAACACCCCCCCATTACGTCATGCTTCAGAAATGTGGAAAATGGTCCGTTTTCAAATGTTTTATTTTTGAACGTCAGTTCACATTTGTAGGTGGATCATCAGTGTTAGAGCTAAAATTAGCATGTTTAAAGTGATTTTCATGCTTCCAGGGGCCCAAAACACAAGATTTATGGAATGGTTAAAAGTGCATGAAAATGGCCAATTTACTCACTCTGAGTTCTCAAAAAGGGTTTCTTCATCCCGGGAAGTTAATTAAATACCATTTGGAGGCATTTAATGTTCGAGCAAAAACGGCTGATTTTTGACAAAAGAGATAACACCCCCCCATTACGTCATGCTTCAGAAATGTGGAAAATGGTCCGTTTTCAAATGTTTTATTTTTGAACGTCAGTTCACATTTGTAGGTGGATCATCAGTGTTAGAGCTAAAATTAGCATGTTTAAAGTGATTTTCATGCTTCCAGGGGCCCAAAACACAAGATTTATGGAATGGTTAAAAGTGCATGAAAATGGCCAATTTACTCACTCTGAGTTCTCAAAAAGGGTTTCTTCACCCCGGGAAGTTAATTAAAAACCATTTGGAGGCATTTAATGTTCGAGCAAAAACGGCTGATTTTCGACAAAAGAGATAACACCCCCCCATTACGTCATGCTTCAGAAATGTGGAAAATGGTCCGTTTTCAAATGTTTTATTTTTGAACGTCAGTTCACATTTGTAGGTGGATCATCAGTGTTAGAGCTAAAATTAGCATGTTTAAAGTGATTTTCATGCTTCCAGGGGCCCAAAACACAAGATTTATGGAATGGTTAAAAGTGCATGAAAATGGCCAATTTACTCACTCTGAGTTCTCAAAAAGGGTTTCGTCACCCCGGGAAGTTAATTAAATACCATTTGGAGGCATTTAATGTTCGAGCAAAAACGGCTGATTTTCGACAAAAGAGATAACACCCCCCCCATTACGTCATGCTTCAGAAATGTGGAAAATGGTCCGTTTTCAAATGTTTCATTTTTGAACGTCAGTTCACATTTGTAGGTGGATCATCAGTGTTAGAGCTAAAATTAGCATGTTTAAAGTGATTTTCATGCTTCCAGGGGCTCGGGAAGTGAAATAAATACCATTTGGAGGCATTTAATGTTCGAGCAAAAACGGCTGATTTTTGACAAAAGAGATAACACCCCCCCATTACGTCATGCTTCAGAAATGTGGAAAATGGTCCGTTTTCAAATGTTTTATTTTTGAACGTCAGTTCACATTTGTAGGTGGATCATCAGTGTTAGAGCTAAAATGAGCATGTTTAAAGTGATTTTCATGCTTCCAGGGGCCCAAAACACAAGATTTATGGAATGGTTAAAAGTGCATGAAAATGGCCAATTTACTCACTCTGAGTTCTCAAAAAGGGTTTCTTCATCCCGGGAAGTTAATTAAATACCATTTGGAGGCATTTAATGTTCGAGCAAAAACGGCTGATTTTCGACAAAAGAGATAACACCCCCCCATTACGTCATGCTTCAGAAATGTGGAAAATGGTCCGTTTTCAAATGTTTTATTTTTGAACGTCAGTTCACATTTGTAGGTGGATCATCAGTGTTAGAGCTAAAATTAGCATGTTTAAAGTGATTTTCATGCTTCTTGGGGCCCAAAACACAAGATTTATGGAATGGTTAAAAGTGCATGAAAATGGCCAATTTACTCACTCTGAGTTATCAAAAAGGGTTTCTTCACCCCGGGAAGTTAATTAAATACCATTTGGAGGCATTTAATGTTAGAGCAAAAACGGCTGATTTTCGACAAAAGAGATAACACCCCCCCCATTACGTCATGCTTCAGAAATGTGGAAAATGGTCCGTTTTCAAATGTTTTATTTTTGAACGTCAGTTCACATTTGTAGGTGGATCATCAGTGTTAGAGCTAAAATTAGCATGTTTAAAGTGATTTTCATGCTTCCAGGGGCTCGGGAAGTGAAATAAATACCATTTGGAGGCATTTAATGTTCGAGCAAAAACGGCTGATTTTCGACAAAAGAGATAACACCCCCCCATTACGTCATGCTTCAGAAATGTGGAAAATGGTCCGTTTTCAAATGTTTTATTTTTGAACGTCAGTTCACATTTGTAGGTGGATCATCAGTGTTAGAGCTAAAATTAGCATGTTTAAAGTGATTTTCATGCTTCCAGGGGCCCAAAACACAAGATTTATGGAATGGTTAAAAGTGCATGAAAATGGCCAATTTACTCACTCTGAGTTCTCAAAAAGGGTTTCTTCACCCCGGGAAGTTAATTAAATACCATTTGGAGGCATTTAATGTTAGAGCAAAAACGGCTGATTTTCGACAAAAGAGATAACACCCCCCCATTACGTCATGCTTCAGAAATGTGGAAAATGGTCCGTTTTCAAATGTTTTATTTTTGAACGTCAGTTCACATTTGTAGGTGGATCATCAGTGTTAGAGCTAAAATTAGCATGTTTAAAGTGATTTTCATGCTTCCAGGGGCTCGGGAAGTTAATTAAATACCATTTGGAGGCATTTAATGTTCGAGCAAAAACGGCTGATTTTCGACAAAAGAGATAACACCCCCCCATTACGTCATGCTTCAGAAATGTGGAAAATGGTCCGTTTTCAAATGTTTCATTTTTGAACGTCAGTTCACATTTGTAGGTGGATCATCAGTGTTAGAGCTAAAATTAGCATGTTTAAAGTGATTTTCATGCTTCCAGGGGCCCAAAACACAAGATTTATGGAATGGTTAAAAGTGCATGAAAATGGCCAATTTACTCACTCTGAGTTCTCAAAAAGGGTTTCTTCACCCCGGGAAGTTAATTAAATACTATTTGGAGGCATTTAATGTTAGAGCAAAAACGGCTGATTTTCGACAAAAGAGATAACACCCCCCCATTACGTCATGCTTCAGAAATGTGGAAAATGGTCCGTTTTCAAATGTTTTATTTTTGAACGTCAGTTCACATTTGTAGGTGGATCATCAGTGTTAGAGCTAAAATTAGCATGTTTAAAGTGATTTTCATGCTTCCAGGGGCCCAAAACACAAGATTTATGGAATGGTTAAAAGTGCATGAAAATGGCCAATTTACTCACTCTGAGTTCTCAAAAAGGGTTTCTTCACCCCGGGAAGTTAATTAAATACCATTTGGAGGCATTTAATGTTCGAGCAAAAACGGCTGATTTTCGACAAAAGAGATAACACCCCCCCATTACGTCATGCTTCAGAAATGTGGAAAATGGTCCGTTTTCAAATGTTTTATTTTTGAACGTCAGTTCACATTTGTAGGTGGATCATCAGTGTTAGAGCTAAAATTAGCATGTTTAAAGTGATTTTCATGCTTCCAGGGGCTCGGGAAGTGAAATAAATACCATTTGGAGGCATTTAATGTTCGAGCAAAAACGGCTGATTTTCGACAAAAGAGATAACACCCCCCCATTACCTCATGCTTCAGAAATGTGGAAAATGGTCCGTTTTCAAATGTTTTATTTTTGAACGTCAGTTCACATTTGTAGGTGGATCATCAGTGTTAGAGCTAAAATTAGCATGTTTAAAGTGATTTTCATGCTTCCAGGGGCCCAAAACACAAGATTTATGGAATGGTTAAAAGTGCATGAAAATGGCCAATTTACTCACTCTGAGTTCTCAAAAAGGGTTTCTTCATCCCGGGAAGTTAATTAAATACCATTTGGAGGCATTTAATGTTCGAGCAAAAACGGCTGATTTTTGACAAAAGAGATAACACCCCCCCATTACGTCATGCTTCAGAAATGTGGAAAATGGTCCGTTTTCAAATGTTTTATTTTTGAACGTCAGTTCACATTTGTAGGTGGATCATCAGTGTTAGAGCTAAAATTAGCATGTTTAAAGTGATTTTCATGCTTCCAGGGGCCCAAAACACAAGATTTATGGAATGGTTAAAAGTGCATGAAAATGGCCAATTTACTCACTCTGAGTTCTCAAAAAGGGTTTCTTCACCCCGGGAAGTTAATTAAAAACCATTTGGAGGCATTTAATGTTCGAGCAAAAACGGCTGATTTTCGACAAAAGAGATAACACCCCCCCATTACGTCATGCTTCAGAAATGTGGAAAATGGTCCGTTTTCAAATGTTTTATTTTTGAACGTCAGTTCACATTTGTAGGTGGATCATCAGTGTTAGAGCTAAAATTAGCATGTTTAAAGTGATTTTCATGCTTCCAGGGGCCCAAAACACAAGATTTATGGAATGGTTAAAAGTGCATGAAAATGGCCAATTTACTCACTCTGAGTTCTCAAAAAGGGTTTCGTCACCCCGGGAAGTTAATTAAATACCATTTGGAGGCATTTAATGTTCGAGCAAAAACGGCTGATTTTCGACAAAAGAGATAACACCCCCCCCATTACGTCATGCTTCAGAAATGTGGAAAATGGTCCGTTTTCAAATGTTTCATTTTTGAACGTCAGTTCACATTTGTAGGTGGATCATCAGTGTTAGAGCTAAAATTAGCATGTTTAAAGTGATTTTCATGCTTCCAGGGGCTCGGGAAGTGAAATAAATACCATTTGGAGGCATTTAATGTTCGAGCAAAAACGGCTGATTTTTGACAAAAGAGATAACACCCCCCCATTACGTCATGCTTCAGAAATGTGGAAAATGGTCCGTTTTCAAATGTTTTATTTTTGAACGTCAGTTCACATTTGTAGGTGGATCATCAGTGTTAGAGCTAAAATGAGCATGTTTAAAGTGATTTTCATGCTTCCAGGGGCCCAAAACACAAGATTTATGGAATGGTTAAAAGTGCATGAAAATGGCCAATTTACTCACTCTGAGTTCTCAAAAAGGGTTTCTTCATCCCGGGAAGTTAATTAAATACCATTTGGAGGCATTTAATGTTCGAGCAAAAACGGCTGATTTTCGACAAAAGAGATAACACCCCCCCATTACGTCATGCTTCAGAAATGTGGAAAATGGTCCGTTTTCAAATGTTTTATTTTTGAACGTCAGTTCACATTTGTAGGTGGATCATCAGTGTTAGAGCTAAAATTAGCATGTTTAAAGTGATTTTCATGCTTCTTGGGGCCCAAAACACAAGATTTATGGAATGGTTAAAAGTGCATGAAAATGGCCAATTTACTCACTCTGAGTTATCAAAAAGGGTTTCTTCACCCCGGGAAGTTAATTAAATACCATTTGGAGGCATTTAATGTTAGAGCAAAAACGGCTGATTTTCGACAAAAGAGATAACACCCCCCCCATTACGTCATGCTTCAGAAATGTGGAAAATGGTCCGTTTTCAAATGTTTTATTTTTGAACGTCAGTTCACATTTGTAGGTGGATCATCAGTGTTAGAGCTAAAATTAGCATGTTTAAAGTGATTTTCATGCTTCCAGGGGCCCAAAACACAAGATTTATGGAATGGTTAAAAGTGCATGAAAATGGCCAATTTACTCACTCTGAGTTCTCAAAAAGGGTTTCTTCACCCCGGGAAGTTAATTAAATACCATTTGGAGGCATTTAATGTTAGAGCAAAAACGGCTGATTTTCGACAAAAGAGATAACACCCCCCCATTACGTCATGCTTCAGAAATGTGGAAAATGGTCCGTTTTCAAATGTTTTATTTTTGAACGTCAGTTCACATTTGTAGGTGGATCATCAGTGTTAGAGCTAAAATTAGCATGTTTAAAGTGATTTTCATGCTTCCAGGGGCTCGGGAAGTTAATTAAATACCATTTGGAGGCATTTAATGTTCGAGCAAAAACGGCTGATTTTCGACAAAAGAGATAACACCCCCCCATTACGTCATGCTTCAGAAATGTGGAAAATGGTCCGTTTTCAAATGTTTCATTTTTGAACGTCAGTTCACATTTGTAGGTGGATCATCAGTGTTAGAGCTAAAATTAGCATGTTTAAAGTGATTTTCATGCTTCCAGGGGCCCAAAACACAAGATTTATGGAATGGTTAAAAGTGCATGAAAATGGCCAATTTACTCACTCTGAGTTCTCAAAAAGGGTTTCTTCACCCCGGGAAGTTAATTAAATACTATTTGGAGGCATTTAATGTTAGAGCAAAAACGGCTGATTTTCGACAAAAGAGATAACACCCCCCCATTACGTCATGCTTCAGAAATGTGGAAAATGGTCCGTTTTCAAATGTTTTATTTTTGAACGTCAGTTCACATTTGTAGGTGGATCATCAGTGTTAGAGCTAAAATTAGCATGTTTAAAGTGATTTTCATGCTTCCAGGGGCCCAAAACACAAGATTTATGGAATGGTTAAAAGTGCATGAAAATGGCCAATTTACTCACTCTGAGTTCTCAAAAAGGGTTTCTTCACCCCGGGAAGTTAATTAAATACCATTTGGAGGCATTTAATGTTAGAGCAAAAACGGCTGATTTTCGACAAAAGAGATAACACCCCCCCATTACGTCATGCTTCAGAAATGTGGAAAATGGTCCGTTTTCAAATGTTTTATTTTTGAACGTCAGTTCACATTTGTAGGTGGATCATCAGTGTTAGAGCTAAAATTAGCATGTTTAAAGTGATTTTCATGCTTCCAGGGGCTCGGGAAGTTAATTAAAATACCATTTGGAGGCATTTAATGTT
The DNA here is from genome assembly GCF_964263255.1 of Lissotriton vulgaris. Classification (NCBI taxonomy): domain Eukaryota; kingdom Metazoa; phylum Chordata; class Amphibia; order Caudata; family Salamandridae; genus Lissotriton; species Lissotriton vulgaris. The sequence continues at coordinate 52,943 of NW_028246304.1, read as the reverse complement.
CGAGCAAAAACGGCTGATTTTCGACAAAAGAGATAACACCCCCCCATTACGTCATGCTTCAGAAATGTGGAAAATGGTCCGTTTTCAAATGTTTCATTTTTGAACGTCAGTTCACATTTGTAGGTGGATCATCAGTGTTAGAGCTAAAATTAGCATGTTTAAAGTGATTTTCATGCTTCCAGGGGCCCAAAACACAAGATTTATGGAATGGTTAAAAGTGCATGAAAATGGCCAATTTACTCACTCTGAGTTCTCAAAAAGGGTTTCTTCACCCCGGGAAGTTAATTAAATACTATTTGGAGGCATTTAATGTTAGAGCAAAAACGGCTGATTTTCGACAAAAGAGATAACACCCCCCCATTACGTCATGCTTCAGAAATGTGGAAAATGGTCCGTTTTCAAATGTTTTATTTTTGAACGTCAGTTCACATTTGTAGGTGGATCATCAGTGTTAGAGCTAAAATTAGCATGTTTAAAGTGATTTTCATGCTTCCAGGGGCCCAAAACACAAGATTTATGGAATGGTTAAAAGTGCATGAAAATGGCCAATTTACTCACTCTGAGTTCTCAAAAAGGGTTTCTTCACCCCGGGAAGTTAATTAAATACCATTTGGAGGCATTTAATGTTCGAGCAAAAACGGCTGATTTTCGACAAAAGAGATAACACCCCCCCATTACGTCATGCTTCAGAAATGTGGAAAATGGTCCGTTTTCAAATGTTTTATTTTTGAACGTCAGTTCACATTTGTAGGTGGATCATCAGTGTTAGAGCTAAAATTAGCATGTTTAAAGTGATTTTCATGCTTCCAGGGGCTCGGGAAGTGAAATAAATACCATTTGGAGGCATTTAATGTTCGAGCAAAAACGGCTGATTTTCGACAAAAGAGATAACACCCCCCCATTACGTCATGCTTCAGAAATGTGGAAAATGGTCCGTTTTCAAATGTTTTATTTTTGAACGTCAGTTCACATTTGTAGGTGGATCATCAGTGTTAGAGCTAAAATTAGCATGTTTAAAGTGATTTTCATGCTTCCAGGGGCCCAAAACACAAGATTTATGGAATGGTTAAAAGTGCATGAAAATGGCCAATTTACTCACTCTGAGTTCTCAAAAAGGGTTTCTTCATCCCGGGAAGTTAATTAAATACCATTTGGAGGCATTTAATGTTCGAGCAAAAACGGCTGATTTTTGACAAAAGAGATAACACCCCCCCATTACGTCATGCTTCAGAAATGTGGAAAATGGTCCGTTTTCAAATGTTTTATTTTTGAACGTCAGTTCACATTTGTAGGTGGATCATCAGTGTTAGAGCTAAAATTAGCATGTTTAAAGTGATTTTCATGCTTCCAGGGGCCCAAAACACAAGATTTATGGAATGGTTAAAAGTGCATGAAAATGGCCAATTTACTCACTCTGAGTTCTCAAAAAGGGTTTCTTCACCCCGGGAAGTTAATTAAAAACCATTTGGAGGCATTTAATGTTCGAGCAAAAACGGCTGATTTTCGACAAAAGAGATAACACCCCCCCATTACGTCATGCTTCAGAAATGTGGAAAATGGTCCGTTTTCAAATGTTTTATTTTTGAACGTCAGTTCACATTTGTAGGTGGATCATCAGTGTTAGAGCTAAAATTAGCATGTTTAAAGTGATTTTCATGCTTCCAGGGGCCCAAAACACAAGATTTATGGAATGGTTAAAAGTGCATGAAAATGGCCAATTTACTCACTCTGAGTTCTCAAAAAGGGTTTCGTCACCCCGGGAAGTTAATTAAATACCATTTGGAGGCATTTAATGTTCGAGCAAAAACGGCTGATTTTCGACAAAAGAGATAACACCCCCCCCATTACGTCATGCTTCAGAAATGTGGAAAATGGTCCGTTTTCAAATGTTTTATTTTTGAACGTCAGTTCACATTTGTAGGTGGATCATCAGTGTTAGAGCTAAAATGAGCATGTTTAAAGTGATTTTCATGCTTCCAGGGGCCCAAAACACAAGATTTATGGAATGGTTAAAAGTGCATGAAAATGGCCAATTTACTCACTCTGAGTTCTCAAAAAGGGTTTCTTCATCCCGGGAAGTTAATTAAATACCATTTGGAGGCATTTAATGTTCGAGCAAAAACGGCTGATTTTCGACAAAAGAGATAACACCCCCCCATTACGTCATGCTTCAGAAATGTGGAAAATGGTCCGTTTTCAAATGTTTTATTTTTGAACGTCAGTTCACATTTGTAGGTGGATCATCAGTGTTAGAGCTAAAATTAGCATGTTTAAAGTGATTTTCATGCTTCTTGGGGCCCAAAACACAAGATTTATGGAATGGTTAAAAGTGCATGAAAATGGCCAATTTACTCACTCTGAGTTATCAAAAAGGGTTTCTTCACCCCGGGAAGTTAATTAAATACCATTTGGAGGCATTTAATGTTAGAGCAAAAACGGCTGATTTTCGACAAAAGAGATAACACCCCCCCCATTACGTCATGCTTCAGAAATGTGGAAAATGGTCCGTTTTCAAATGTTTTATTTTTGAACGTCAGTTCACATTTGTAGGTGGATCATCAGTGTTAGAGCTAAAATTAGCATGTTTAAAGTGATTTTCATGCTTCCAGGGGCTCGGGAAGTGAAATAAATACCATTTGGAGGCATTTAATGTTCGAGCAAAAACGGCTGATTTTCGACAAAAGAGATAACACCCCCCCATTACGTCATGCTTCAGAAATGTGGAAAATGGTCCGTTTTCAAATGTTTTATTTTTGAACGTCAGTTCACATTTGTAGGTGGATCATCAGTGTTAGAGCTAAAATTAGCATGTTTAAAGTGATTTTCATGCTTCCAGGGGCCCAAAACACAAGATTTATGGAATGGTTAAAAGTGCATGAAAATGGCCAATTTACTCACTCTGAGTTCTCAAAAAGGGTTTCTTCACCCCGGGAAGTTAATTAAATACCATTTGGAGGCATTTAATGTTAGAGCAAAAACGGCTGATTTTCGACAAAAGAGATAACACCCCCCCATTACGTCATGCTTCAGAAATGTGGAAAATGGTCCGTTTTCAAATGTTTTATTTTTGAACGTCAGTTCACATTTGTAGGTGGATCATCAGTGTTAGAGCTAAAATTAGCATGTTTAAAGTGATTTTCATGCTTCCAGGGGCTCGGGAAGTTAATTAAATACCATTTGGAGGCATTTAATGTTCGAGCAAAAACGGCTGATTTTCGACAAAAGAGATAACACCCCCCCATTACGTCATGCTTCAGAAATGTGGAAAATGGTCCGTTTTCAAATGTTTCATTTTTGAACGTCAGTTCACATTTGTAGGTGGATCATCAGTGTTAGAGCTAAAATTAGCATGTTTAAAGTGATTTTCATGCTTCCAGGGGCCCAAAACACAAGATTTATGGAATGGTTAAAAGTGCATGAAAATGGCCAATTTACTCACTCTGAGTTCTCAAAAAGGGTTTCTTCACCCCGGGAAGTTAATTAAATACTATTTGGAGGCATTTAATGTTAGAGCAAAAACGGCTGATTTTCGACAAAAGAGATAACACCCCCCCATTACGTCATGCTTCAGAAATGTGGAAAATGGTCCGTTTTCAAATGTTTTATTTTTGAACGTCAGTTCACATTTGTAGGTGGATCATCAGTGTTAGAGCTAAAATTAGCATGTTTAAAGTGATTTTCATGCTTCCAGGGGCCCAAAACACAAGATTTATGGAATGGTTAAAAGTGCATGAAAATGGCCAATTTACTCACTCTGAGTTCTCAAAAAGGGTTTCTTCACCCCGGGAAGTTAATTAAATACCATTTGGAGGCATTTAATGTTCGAGCAAAAACGGCTGATTTTCGACAAAAGAGATAACACCCCCCCATTACGTCATGCTTCAGAAATGTGGAAAATGGTCCGTTTTCAAATGTTTTATTTTTGAACGTCAGTTCACATTTGTAGGTGGATCATCAGTGTTAGAGCTAAAATTAGCATGTTTAAAGTGATTTTCATGCTTCCAGGGGCTCGGGAAGTGAAATAAATACCATTTGGAGGCATTTAATGTTCGAGCAAAAACGGCTGATTTTCGACAAAAGAGATAACACCCCCCCATTACGTCATGCTTCAGAAATGTGGAAAATGGTCCGTTTTCAAATGTTTTATTTTTGAACGTCAGTTCACATTTGTAGGTGGATCATCAGTGTTAGAGCTAAAATTAGCATGTTTAAAGTGATTTTCATGCTTCCAGGGGCCCAAAACACAAGATTTATGGAATGGTTAAAAGTGCATGAAAATGGCCAATTTACTCACTCTGAGTTCTCAAAAAGGGTTTCTTCATCCCGGGAAGTTAATTAAATACCATTTGGAGGCATTTAATGTTCGAGCAAAAACGGCTGATTTTTGACAAAAGAGATAACACCCCCCCATTACGTCATGCTTCAGAAATGTGGAAAATGGTCCGTTTTCAAATGTTTTATTTTTGAACGTCAGTTCACATTTGTAGGTGGATCATCAGTGTTAGAGCTAAAATTAGCATGTTTAAAGTGATTTTCATGCTTCCAGGGGCCCAAAACACAAGATTTATGGAATGGTTAAAAGTGCATGAAAATGGCCAATTTACTCACTCTGAGTTCTCAAAAAGGGTTTCTTCACCCCGGGAAGTTAATTAAAAACCATTTGGAGGCATTTAATGTTCGAGCAAAAACGGCTGATTTTCGACAAAAGAGATAACACCCCCCCATTACGTCATGCTTCAGAAATGTGGAAAATGGTCCGTTTTCAAATGTTTTATTTTTGAACGTCAGTTCACATTTGTAGGTGGATCATCAGTGTTAGAGCTAAAATTAGCATGTTTAAAGTGATTTTCATGCTTCCAGGGGCCCAAAACACAAGATTTATGGAATGGTTAAAAGTGCATGAAAATGGCCAATTTACTCACTCTGAGTTCTCAAAAAGGGTTTCGTCACCCCGGGAAGTTAATTAAATACCATTTGGAGGCATTTAATGTTCGAGCAAAAACGGCTGATTTTCGACAAAAGAGATAACACCCCCCCCATTACGTCATGCTTCAGAAATGTGGAAAATGGTCCGTTTTCAAATGTTTCATTTTTGAACGTCAGTTCACATTTGTAGGTGGATCATCAGTGTTAGAGCTAAAATTAGCATGTTTAAAGTGATTTTCATGCTTCCAGGGGCTCGGGAAGTGAAATAAATACCATTTGGAGGCATTTAATGTTCGAGCAAAAACGGCTGATTTTTGACAAAAGAGATAACACCCCCCCATTACGTCATGCTTCAGAAATGTGGAAAATGGTCCGTTTTCAAATGTTTTATTTTTGAACGTCAGTTCACATTTGTAGGTGGATCATCAGTGTTAGAGCTAAAATGAGCATGTTTAAAGTGATTTTCATGCTTCCAGGGGCCCAAAACACAAGATTTATGGAATGGTTAAAAGTGCATGAAAATGGCCAATTTACTCACTCTGAGTTCTCAAAAAGGGTTTCTTCATCCCGGGAAGTTAATTAAATACCATTTGGAGGCATTTAATGTTCGAGCAAAAACGGCTGATTTTCGACAAAAGAGATAACACCCCCCCATTACGTCATGCTTCAGAAATGTGGAAAATGGTCCGTTTTCAAATGTTTTATTTTTGAACGTCAGTTCACATTTGTAGGTGGATCATCAGTGTTAGAGCTAAAATTAGCATGTTTAAAGTGATTTTCATGCTTCTTGGGGCCCAAAACACAAGATTTATGGAATGGTTAAAAGTGCATGAAAATGGCCAATTTACTCACTCTGAGTTATCAAAAAGGGTTTCTTCACCCCGGGAAGTTAATTAAATACCATTTGGAGGCATTTAATGTTCGAGCAAAAACGGCTGATTTTCGACAAAAGAGATAACACCCCCCCATTACGTCATGCTTCAGAAATGTGGAAAATGGTCCGTTTTCAAATGTTTCATTTTTGAACGTCAGTTCACATTTGTAGGTGGATCATCAGTGTTAGAGCTAAAATTAGCATGTTTAAAGTGATTTTCATGCTTCCAGGGGCCCAAAACACAAGATTTATGGACTGGTTAAAAGTGCATGAAAATGGCCAATTTACTCACTCTGAGTTCTCAAAAAGGGTTTCTTCACCCCGGGAAGTTAATTAAATACTATTTGGAGGCATTTAATGTTAGAGCAAAAACGGCTGATTTTCGACAAAAGAGATAACACCCCCCCATTACGTCATGCTTCAGAAATGTGGAAAATGGTCCGTTTTCAAATGTTTTATTTTTGAACGTCAGTTCACATTTGTAGGTGGATCATCAGTGTTAGAGCTAAAATTAGCATGTTTAAAGTGATTTTCATGCTTCCAGGGGCTCGGGAAGTGAAATAAATACCATTTGGAGGCATTTAATGTTCGAGCAAAAACGGCTGATTTTCGACAAAAGAGATAACACCCCCCCATTACGTCATGCTTCAGAAATGTGGAAAATGGTCCGTTTTCAAATGTTTTATTTTTGAACGTCAGTTCACATTTGTAGGTGGATCATCAGTGTTAGAGCTAAAATTAGCATGTTTAAAGTGATTTTCATGCTTCCAGGGGCCCAAAACACAAGATTTATGGAATGGTTAAAAGTGCATGAAAATGGCCAATTTACTCACTCTGAGTTCTCAAAAAGGGTTTCTTCACCCCGGGAAGTTAATTAAATACCATTTGGAGGCATTTAATGTTAGAGCAAAAACGGCTGATTTTCGACAAAAGAGATAACACCCCCCCATTACGTCATGCTTCAGAAATGTGGAAAATGGTCCGTTTTCAAATGTTTTATTTTTGAACGTCAGTTCACATTTGTAGGTGGATCATCAGTGTTAGAGCTAAAATTAGCATGTTTAAAGTGATTTTCATGCTTCCAGGGGCTCGGGAAGTTAATTAAATACCATTTGGAGGCATTTAATGTTCGAGCAAAAACGGCTGATTTTCGACAAAAGAGATAACACCCCCCCATTACGTCATGCTTCAGAAATGTGGAAAATGGTCCGTTTTCAAATGTTTCATTTTTGAACGTCAGTTCACATTTGTAGGTGGATCATCAGTGTTAGAGCTAAAATTAGCATGTTTAAAGTGATTTTCATGCTTCCAGGGGCCCAAAACACAAGATTTATGGAATGGTTAAAAGTGCATGAAAATGGCCAATTTACTCACTCTGAGTTCTCAAAAAGGGTTTCTTCACCCCGGGAAGTTAATTAAATACTATTTGGAGGCATTTAATGTTAGAGCAAAAACGGCTGATTTTCGACAAAAGAGATAACACCCCCCCATTACGTCATGCTTCAGAAATGTGGAAAATGGTCCGTTTTCAAATGTTTTATTTTTGAACGTCAGTTCACATTTGTAGGTGGATCATCAGTGTTAGAGCTAAAATTAGCATGTTTAAAGTGATTTTCATGCTTCCAGGGGCCCAAAACACAAGATTTATGGAATGGTTAAAAGTGCATGAAAATGGCCAATTTACTCACTCTGAGTTCTCAAAAAGGGTTTCTTCACCCCGGGAAGTTAATTAAATACCATTTGGAGGCATTTAATGTTCGAGCAAAAACGGCTGATTTTCGACAAAAGAGATAACACCCCCCCATTACGTCATGCTTCAGAAATGTGGAAAATGGTCCGTTTTCAAATGTTTTATTTTTGAACGTCAGTTCACATTTGTAGGTGGATCATCAGTGTTAGAGCTAAAATTAGCATGTTTAAAGTGATTTTCATGCTTCCAGGGGCTCGGGAAGTGAAATAAATACCATTTGGAGGCATTTAATGTTCGAGCAAAAACGGCTGATTTTCGACAAAAGAGATAACACCCCCCCATTACGTCATGCTTCAGAAATGTGGAAAATGGTCAGTTTTCAAATGTTTTATTTTTGAACGTCAGTTCACATTTGTAGGTGGATCATCAGTGTTAGAGCTAAAATTAGCATGTTTAAAGTGATTTTCATGCTTCCAGGGGCCCAAAACACAAGATTTATGGAATGGTTAAAAGTGCATGAAAATGGCCAATTTACTCACTCTGAGTTCTCAAAAAGGGTTTCTTCATCCCGGGAAGTTAATTAAATACCATTTGGAGGCATTTAATGTTCGAGCAAAAACGGCTGATTTTTGACAAAAGAGATAACACCCCCCCATTACGTCATGCTTCAGAAATGTGGAAAATGGTCCGTTTTCAAATGTTTTATTTTTGAACGTCAGTTCACATTTGTAGGTGGATCATCAGTGTTAGAGCTAAAATTAGCATGTTTAAAGTGATTTTCATGCTTCCAGGGGCCCAAAACACAAGATTTATGGAATGGTTAAAAGTGCATGAAAATGGCCAATTTACTCACTCTGAGTTCTCAAAAAGGGTTTCTTCACCCCGGGAAGTTAATTAAAAACCATTTGGAGGCATTTAATGTTCGAGCAAAAACGGCTGATTTTCGACAAAAGAGATAACACCCCCCCATTACGTCATGCTTCAGAAATGTGGAAAATGGTCCGTTTTCAAATGTTTTATTTTTGAACGTCAGTTCACATTTGTAGGTGGATCATCAGTGTTAGAGCTAAAATTAGCATGTTTAAAGTGATTTTCATGCTTCCAGGGGCCCAAAACACAAGATTTATGGAATGGTTAAAAGTGCATGAAAATGGCCAATTTACTCACTCTGAGTTCTCAAAAAGGGTTTCGTCACCCCGGGAAGTTAATTAAATACCATTTGGAGGCATTTAATGTTCGAGCAAAAACGGCTGATTTTCGACAAAAGAGATAACACCCCCCCCATTACGTCATGCTTCAGAAATGTGGAAAATGGTCCGTTTTCAAATGTTTCATTTTTGAACGTCAGTTCACATTTGTAGGTGGATCATCAGTGTTAGAGCTAAAATTAGCATGTTTAAAGTGATTTTCATGCTTCCAGGGGCTCGGGAAGTGAAATAAATACCATTTGGAGGCATTTAATGTTCGAGCAAAAACGGCTGATTTTTGACAAAAGAGATAACACCCCCCCATTACGTCATGCTTCAGAAATGTGGAAAATGGTCCGTTTTCAAATGTTTTATTTTTGAACGTCAGTTCACATTTGTAGGTGGATCATCAGTGTTAGAGCTAAAATGAGCATGTTTAAAGTGATTTTCATGCTTCCAGGGGCCCAAAACACAAGATTTATGGAATGGTTAAAAGTGCATGAAAATGGCCAATTTACTCACTCTGAGTTCTCAAAAAGGGTTTCTTCATCCCGGGAAGTTAATTAAATACCATTTGGAGGCATTTAATGTTCGAGCAAAAACGGCTGATTTTCGACAAAAGAGATAACACCCCCCCATTACGTCATGCTTCAGAAATGTGGAAAATGGTCCGTTTTCAAATGTTTTATTTTTGAACGTCAGTTCACATTTGTAGGTGGATCATCAGTGTTAGAGCTAAAATTAGCATGTTTAAAGTGATTTACATGCTTCTTGGGGCCCAAAACACAAGATTTATGGAATGGTTAAAAGTGCATGAAAATGGCCAATTTACTCACTCTGAGTTATCAAAAAGGGTTTCTTCACCCCGGGAAGTTAATTAAATACCATTTGGAGGCATTTAATGTTAGAGCAAAAACGGCTGATTTTCGACAAAAGAGATAACACCCCCCCCATTACGTCATGCTTCAGAAATGTGGAAAATGGTCCGTTTTCAAATGTTTTATTTTTGAACGTCAGTTCACATTTGTAGGTGGATCATCAGTGTTAGAGCTAAAATTAGCATGTTTAAAGTGATTTTCATGCTTCCAGGGGCTCGGGAAGTGAAATAAATACCATTTGGAGGCATTTAATGTTCGAGCAAAAACGGCTGATTTTCGACAAAAGAGATAACACCCCCCCATTACGTCATGCTTCAGAAATGTGGAAAATGGTCCGTTTTCAAATGTTTTATTTTTGAACGTCAGTTCACATTTGTAGGTGGATCATCAGTGTTAGAGCTAAAATTAGCATGTTTAAAGTGATTTTCATGCTTCCAGGGGCCCAAAACACAAGATTTATGGAATGGTTAAAAGTGCATGAAAATGGCCAATTTACTCACTCTGAGTTCTCAAAAAGGGTTTCTTCACCCCGGGAAGTTAATTAAATACCATTTGGAGGCATTTAATGTTAGAGCAAAAACGGCTGATTTTCGACAAAAGAGATAACACCCCCCCATTACGTCATGCTTCAGAAATGTGGAAAATGGTCCGTTTTCAAATGTTTTATTTTTGAACGTCAGTTCACATTTGTAGGTGGATCATCAGTGTTAGAGCTAAAATTAGCATGTTTAAAGTGATTTTCATGCTTCCAGGGGCTCGGGAAGTTAATTAAATACCATTTGGAGGCATTTAATGTTCGAGCAAAAACGGCTGATTTTCGACAAAAGAGATAACACCCCCCCATTACGTCATGCTTCAGAAATGTGGAAAATGGTCCGTTTTCAAATGTTTCATTTTTGAACGTCAGTTCACATTTGTAGGTGGATCATCAGTGTTAGAGCTAAAATTAGCATGTTTAAAGTGATTTTCATGCTTCCAGGGGCCCAAAACACAAGATTTATGGAATGGTTAAAAGTGCATGAAAATGGCCAATTTACTCACTCTGAGTTCTCAAAAAGGGTTTCTTCACCCCGGGAAGTTAATTAAATACTATTTGGAGGCATTTAATGTTAGAGCAAAAACGGCTGATTTTCGACAAAAGAGATAACACCCCCCCATTACGTCATGCTTCAGAAATGTGGAAAATGGTCCGTTTTCAAATGTTTTATTTTTGAACGTCAGTTCACATTTGTAGGTGGATCATCAGTGTTAGAGCTAAAATTAGCATGTTTAAAGTGATTTTCATGCTTCCAGGGGCCCAAAACACAAGATTTATGGAATGGTTAAAAGTGCATGAAAATGGCCAATTTACTCACTCTGAGTTCTCAAAAAGGGTTTCTTCACCCCGGGAAGTTAATTAAATACCATTTGGAGGCATTTAATGTTCGAGCAAAAACGGCTGATTTTCGACAAAAGAGATAACACCCCCCCATTACGTCATGCTTCAGAAATGTGGAAAATGGTCCGTTTTCAAATGTTTTATTTTTGAACGTCAGTTCACATTTGTAGGTGGATCATCAGTGTTAGAGCTAAAATTAGCATGTTTAAAGTGATTTTCATGCTTCCAGGGGCTCGGGAAGTGAAATAAATACCATTTGGAGGCATTTAATGTTCGAGCAAAAACGGCTGATTTTCGACAAAAGAGATAACACCCCCCCATTACGTCATGCTTCAGAAATGTGGAAAATGGTCCGTTTTCAAATGTTTTATTTTTGAACGTCAGTTCACATTTGTAGGTGGATCATCAGTGTTAGAGCTAAAATTAGCATGTTTAAAGTGATTTTCATGCTTCCAGGGGCCCAAAACACAAGATTTATGGAATGGTTAAAAGTGCATGAAAATGGCCAATTTACTCACTCTGAGTTCTCAAAAAGGGTTTCTTCATCCCGGGAAGTTAATTAAATACCATTTGGAGGCATTTAATGTTCGAGCAAAAACGGCTGATTTTTGACAAAAGAGATAACACCCCCCCATTACGTCATGCTTCAGAAATGTGGAAAATGGTCCGTTTTCAAATGTTTTATTTTTGAACGTCAGTTCACATTTGTAGGTGGATCATCAGTGTTAGAGCTAAAATTAGCATGTTTAAAGTGATTTTCATGCTTCCAGGGGCCCAAAACACAAGATTTATGGAATGGTTAAAAGTGCATGAAAATGGCCAATTTACTCACTCTGAGTTCTCAAAAAGGGTTTCTTCACCCCGGGAAGTTAATTAAAAACCATTTGGAGGCATTTAATGTTCGAGCAAAAACGGCTGATTTTCGACAAAAGAGATAACACCCCCCCATTACGTCATGCTTCAGAAATGTGGAAAATGGTCCGTTTTCAAATGTTTTATTTTTGAACGTCAGTTCACATTTGTAGGTGGATCATCAGTGTTAGAGCTAAAATTAGCATGTTTAAAGTGATTTTCATGCTTCCAGGGGCCCAAAACACAAGATTTATGGAATGGTTAAAAGTGCATGAAAATGGCCAATTTACTCACTCTGAGTTCTCAAAAAGGGTTTCGTCACCCCGGGAAGTTAATTAAATACCATTTGGAGGCATTTAATGTTCGAGCAAAAACGGCTGATTTTCGACAAAAGAGATAACACCCCCCCCATTACGTCATGCTTCAGAAATGTGGAAAATGGTCCGTTTTCAAATGTTTCATTTTTGAACGTCAGTTCACATTTGTAGGTGGATCATCAGTGTTAGAGCTAAAATTAGCATGTTTAAAGTGATTTTCATGCTTCCAGGGGCTCGGGAAGTGAAATAAATACCATTTGGAGGCATTTAATGTTCGAGCAAAAACGGCTGATTTTTGACAAAAGAGATAACACCCCCCCATTACGTCATGCTTCAGAAATGTGGAAAATGGTCCGTTTTCAAATGTTTTATTTTTGAACGTCAGTTCACATTTGTAGGTGGATCATCAGTGTTAGAGCTAAAATGAGCATGTTTAAAGTGATTTTCATGCTTCCAGGGGCCCAAAACACAAGATTTATGGAATGGTTAAAAGTGCATGAAAATGGCCAATTTACTCACTCTGAGTTCTCAAAAAGGGTTTCTTCATCCCGGGAAGTTAATTAAATACCATTTGGAGGCATTTAATGTTCGAGCAAAAACGGCTGATTTTCGACAAAAGAGATAACACCCCCCCATTACGTCATGCTTCAGAAATGTGGAAAATGGTCCGTTTTCAAATGTTTTATTTTTGAACGTCAGTTCACATTTGTAGGTGGATCATCAGTGTTAGAGCTAAAATTAGCATGTTTAAAGTGATTTTCATGCTTCTTGGGGCCCAAAACACAAGATTTATGGAATGGTTAAAAGTGCATGAAAATGGCCAATTTACTCACTCTGAGTTATCAAAAAGGGTTTCTTCACCCCGGGAAGTTAATTAAATACCATTTGGAGGCATTTAATGTTAGAGCAAAAACGGCTGATTTTCGACAAAAGAGATAACACCCCCCCCATTACGTCATGCTTCAGAAATGTGGAAAATGGTCCGTTTTCAAATGTTTTATTTTTGAACGTCAGTTCACATTTGTAGGTGGATCATCAGTGTTAGAGCTAAAATTAGCATGTTTAAAGTGATTTTCATGCTTCCAGGGGCTCGGGAAGTGAAATAAATACCATTTGGAGGCATTTAATGTTCGAGCAAAAACGGCTGATTTTCGACAAAAGAGATAACACCCCCCCATTACGTCATGCTTCAGAAATGTGGAAAATGGTCCGTTTTCAAATGTTTTATTTTTGAACGTCAGTTCACATTTGTAGGTGGATCATCAGTGTTAGAGCTAAAATTAGCATGTTTAAAGTGATTTTCATGCTTCCAGGGGCCCAAAACACAAGATTTATGGAATGGTTAAAAGTGCATGAAAATGGCCAATTTACTCACTCTGAGTTCTCAAAAAGGGTTTCTTCACCCCGGGAAGTTAATTAAATACCATTTGGAGGCATTTAATGTTAGAGCAAAAACGGCTGATTTTCGACAAAAGAGATAACACCCCCCCATTACGTCATGCTTCAGAAATGTGGAAAATGGTCCGTTTTCAAATGTTTTATTTTTGAACGTCAGTTCACATTTGTAGGTGGATCATCAGTGTTAGAGCTAAAATTAGCATGTTTAAAGTGATTTTCATGCTTCCAGGGGCTCGGGAAGTTAATTAAATACCATTTGGAGGCATTTAATGTTCGAGCAAAAACGGCTGATTTTCGACAAAAGAGATAACACCCCCCCATTACGTCATGCTTCAGAAATGTGGAAAATGGTCCGTTTTCAAATGTTTCATTTTTGAACGTCAGTTCACATTTGTAGGTGGATCATCAGTGTCAGAGCTAAAATTAGCATGTTTAAAGTGATTTTCATGCTTCCAGGGGCCCAAAACACAAGATTTATGGAATGGTTAAAAGTGCATGAAAATGGCCAATTTACTCACTCTGAGTTCTCAAAAAGGGTTTCTTCACCCCGGGAAGTTAATTAAATACTATTTGGAGGCATTTAATGTTAGAGCAAAAACGGCTGATTTTCGACAAAAGAGATAACACCCCCCCATTACGTCATGCTTCAGAAATGTGGAAAATGGTCCGTTTTCAAATGTTTTATTTTTGAACGTCAGTTCACATTTGTAGGTGGATCATCAGTGTTAGAGCTAAAATTAGCATGTTTAAAGTGATTTTCATGCTTCCAGGGGCCCAAAACACAAGATTTATGGAATGGTTAAAAGTGCATGAAAATGGCCAATTTACTCACTCTGAGTTCTCAAAAAGGGTTTCTTCACCCCGGGAAGTTAATTAAATACCATTTGGAGGCATTTAATGTTCGAGCAAAAACGGCTGATTTTCGACAAAAGAGATAACACCCCCCCATTACGTCATGCTTCAGAAATGTGGAAAATGGTCCGTTTTCAAATGTTTTATTTTTGAACGTCAGTTCACATTTGTAGGTGGATCATCAGTGTTAGAGCTAAAATTAGCATGTTTAAAGTGATTTTCATGCTTCCAGGGGCTCGGGAAGTGAAATAAATACCATTTGGAGGCATTTAATGTTCGAGCAAAAACGGCTGATTTTCGACAAAAGAGATAACACCCCCCCATTACGTCATGCTTCAGAAATGTGGAAAATGGTCCGTTTTCAAATGTTTTATTTTTGAACGTCAGTTCACATTTGTAGGTGGATCATCAGTGTTAGAGCTAAAATTAGCATGTTTAAAGTGATTTTCATGCTTCCAGGGGCCCAAAACACAAGATTTATGGAATGGTTAAAAGTGCATGAAAATGGCCAATTTACTCACTCTGAGTTCTCAAAAAGGGTTTCTTCATCCCGGGAAGTTAATTAAATACCATTTGGAGGCATTTAATGTTCGAGCAAAAACGGCTGATTTTTGACAAAAGAGATAACACCCCCCCATTACGTCATGCTTCAGAAATGTGGAAAATGGTCCGTTTTCAAATGTTTTATTTTGAACGTCAGTTCACATTTGTAGGTGGATCATCAGTGTTAGAGCTAAAATTAGCATGTTTAAAGTGATTTTCATGCTTCCAGGGGCCCAAAACACAAGATTTATGGAATGGTTAAAAGTGCATGAAAATGGCCAATTTACTCACTCTGAGTTCTCAAAAAGGGTTTCTTCACCCCGGGAAGTTAATTAAAAACCATTTGGAGGCATTTAATGTTCGAGCAAAAACGGCTGATTTTCGACAAAAGAGATAACACCCCCCCATTACGTCATGCTTCAGAAATGTGGAAAATGGTCCGTTTTCAAATGTTTTATTTTTGAACGTCAGTTCACATTTGTAGGTGGATCATCAGTGTTAGAGCTAAAATTAGCATGTTTAAAGTGATTTTCATGCTTCCAGGGGCCCAAAACACAAGATTTATGGAATGGTTAAAAGTGCATGAAAATGGCCAATTTACTCACTCTGAGTTCTCAAAAAGGGTTTCGTCACCCCGGGAAGTTAATTAAATACCATTTGGAGGCATTTAATGTTCGAGCAAAAACGGCTGATTTTCGACAAAAGAGATAACACCCCCCCCATTACGTCATGCTTCAGAAATGTGGAAAATGGTCCGTTTTCAAATGTTTCATTTTTGAACGTCAGTTCACATTTGTAGGTGGATCATCAGTGTTAGAGCTAAAATTAGCATGTTTAAAGTGATTTTCATGCTTCCAGGGGCTCGGGAAGTGAAATAAATACCATTTGGAGGCATTTAATGTTCGAGCAAAAACGGCTGATTTTTGACAAAAGAGATAACACCCCCCATTACGTCATGCTTCAGAAATGTGGAAAATGGTCCGTTTTCAAATGTTTTATTTTTGAACGTCAGTTCACATTTGTAGGTGGATCATCAGTGTTAGAGCTAAAATGAGCATGTTTAAAGTGATTTTCATGCTTCCAGGGGCCCAAAACACAAGATTTATGGAGAATGGTTAAAAGTGCATGAAAATGGCCAATTTACTCACTCTGAGTTCTCAAAAAGGGTTTCTTCATCCCGGGAAGTTAATTAAATACCATTTGGAGGCATTTAATGTTCGAGCAAAAACGGCTGATTTTCGACAAAAGAGATAACACCCCCCCATTACGTCATGCTTCAGAAATGTGGAAAATGGTCCGTTTTCAAATGTTTTATTTTTGAACGTCAGTTCACATTTGTAGGTGGATCATCAGTGTTAGAGCTAAAATTAGCATGTTTAAAGTGATTTTCATGCTTCTTGGGGCCCAAAACACAAGATTTATGGAATGGTTAAAAGTGCATGAAAATGGCCAATTTACTCACTCTGAGTTATCAAAAAGGGTTTCTTCACCCCGGGAAGTTAATTAAATACCATTTGGAGGCATTTAATGTTAGAGCAAAAACGGCTGATTTTCGACAAAAGAGATAACACCCCCCCCATTACGTCATGCTTCAGAAATGTGGAAAATGGTCCGTTTTCAAATGTTTTATTTTTGAACGTCAGTTCACATTTGTAGGTGGATCATCAGTGTTAGAGCTAAAATTAGCATGTTTAAAGTGATTTTCATGCTTCCAGGGGCTCGGGAAGTGAAATAAATACCATTTGGAGGCATTTAATGTTCGAGCAAAAACGGCTGATTTTCGACAAAAGAGATAACACCCCCCCATTACGTCATGCTTCAGAAATGTGGAAAATGGTCCGTTTTCAAATGTTTTATTTTTGAACGTCAGTTCACATTTGTAGGTGGATCATCAGTGTTAGAGCTAAAATTAGCATGTTTAAAGTGATTTTCATGCTTCCAGGGGCCCAAAACACAAGATTTATGGAATGGTTAAAAGTGCATGAAAATGGCCAATTTACTCACTCTGAGTTCTCAAAAAGGGTTTCTTCACCCCGGGAAGTTAATTAAATACCATTTGGAGGCATTTAATGTTAGAGCAAAAACGGCTGATTTTCGACAAAAGAGATAACACCCCCCCATTACGTCATGCTTCAGAAATGTGGAAAATGGTCCGTTTTCAAATGTTTTATTTTTGAACGTCAGTTCACATTTGTAGGTGGATCATCAGTGTTAGAGCTAAAATTAGCATGTTTAAAGTGATTTTCATGCTTCCAGGGGCTCGGGAAGTTAATTAAATACCATTTGGAGGCATTTAATGTTCGAGCAAAAACGGCTGATTTTCGACAAAAGAGATAACACCCCCCCATTACGTCATGCTTCAGAAATGTGGAAAATGGTCCGTTTTCAAATGTTTCATTTTTGAACGTCAGTTCACATTTGTAGGTGGATCATCAGTGTTAGAGCTAAAATTAGCATGTTTAAAGTGATTTTCATGCTTCCAGGGGCCCAAAACACAAGATTTATGGAATGGTTAAAAGTGCATGAAAATGGCCAATTTACTCACTCTGAGTTCTCAAAAAGGGTTTCTTCACCCCGGGAAGTTAATTAAATACTATTTGGAGGCATTTAATGTTAGAGCAAAAACGGCTGATTTTCGACAAAAGAGATAACACCCCCCCATTACGTCATGCTTCAGAAATGTGGAAAATGGTCCGTTTTCAAATGTTTTATTTTTGAACGTCAGTTCACATTTGTAGGTGGATCATCAGTGTTAGAGCTAAAATTAGCATGTTTAAAGTGATTTTCATGCTTCCAGGGGCCCAAAACACAAGATTTATGGAATGGTTAAAAGTGCATGAAAATGGCCAATTTACTCACTCTGAGTTCTCAAAAAGGGTTTCTTCACCCCGGGAAGTTAATTAAATACCATTTGGAGGCATTTAATGTTCGAGCAAAAACGGCTGATTTTCGACAAAAGAGATAACACCCCCCCATTACGTCATGCTTCAGAAATGTGGAAAATGGTCCGTTTTCAAATGTTTTATTTTTGAACGTCAGTTCACATTTGTAGGTGGATCATCAGTGTTAGAGCTAAAATTAGCATGTTTAAAGTGATTTTCATGCTTCCAGGGGCTCGGGAAGTGAAATAAATACCATTTGGAGGCATTTAATGTTCGAGCAAAAACGGCTGATTTTCGACAAAAGAGATAACACCCCCCCATTACGTCATGCTTCAGAAATGTGGAAAATGGTCCGTTTTCAAATGTTTTATTTTTGAACGTCAGTTCACATTTGTAGGTGGATCATCAGTGTTAGAGCTAAAATTAGCATGTTTAAAGTGATTTTCATGCTTCCAGGGGCCCAAAACACAAGATTTATGGAATGGTTAAAAGTGCATGAAAATGGCCAATTTACTCACTCTGAGTTCTCAAAAAGGGTTTCTTCATCCCGGGAAGTTAATTAAATACCATTTGGAGGCATTTAATGTTCGAGCAAAAACGGCTGATTTTTGACAAAAGAGATAACACCCCCCCATTACGTCATGCTTCAGAAATGTGGAAAATGGTCCGTTTTCAAATGTTTTATTTTTGAACGTCAGTTCACATTTGTAGGTGGATCATCAGTGTTAGAGCTAAAATTAGCATGTTTAAAGTGATTTTCATGCTTCCAGGGGCCCAAAACACAAGATTTATGGAATGGTTAAAAGTGCATGAAAATGGCCAATTTACTCACTCTGAGTTCTCAAAAAGGGTTTCTTCACCCCGGGAAGTTAATTAAAAACCATTTGGAGGCATTTAATGTTCGAGCAAAAACGGCTGATTTTCGACAAAAGAGATAACACCCCCCCATTACGTCATGCTTCAGAAATGTGGAAAATGGTCCGTTTTCAAATGTTTTATTTTTGAACGTCAGTTCACATTTGTAGGTGGATCATCAGTGTTAGAGCTAAAATTAGCATGTTTAAAGTGATTTTCATGCTTCCAGGGGCCCAAAACACAAGATTTATGGAATGGTTAAAAGTGCATGAAAATGGCCAATTTACTCACTCTGAGTTCTCAAAAAGGGTTTCGTCACCCCGGGAAGTTAATTAAATACCATTTGGAGGCATTTAATGTTCGAGCAAAAACGGCTGATTTTCGACAAAAGAGATAACACCCCCCCCATTACGTCATGCTTCAGAAATGTGGAAAATGGTCCGTTTTCAAATGTTTCATTTTTGAACGTCAGTTCACATTTGTAGGTGGATCATCAGTGTTAGAGCTAAAATTAGCATGTTTAAAGTGATTTTCATGCTTCCAGGGGCCCAAAACACAAGATTTATGGAATGGTTAAAAGTGCATGAAAATGGCCAATTTACTCACTCTGAGTTCTCAAAAAGGGTTTCTTCACCCCGGGAAGTTAATTAAATACCATTTGGAGGCATTTAATGTTAGAGCAAAAACGGCTGATTTTCGACAAAAGAGATAACACCCCCCATTACGTCATGCTTCAGAAATGTGGAAAATGGTCCGTTTTCAAATGTTTTATTTTTGAACGTCAGTTCACATTTGTAGGTGGATCATCAGTGTTAGAGCTAAAATTAGCATGTTTAAAGTGATTTTCATGCTTCTTGGGGCCCAAAACACAAGATTTATGGAATGGTTAAAAGTGCATGAAAATGGCCAATTTACTCACTCTGAGTTCTCAAAAAGGGTTTCTTCACCCCGGGAAGTTAATTAAATACCATTTGGAGGCATTTAATGTTAGAGCAAAAACGGCTGATTTTCGACAAAAGAGATAACACCCCCCCATTACGTCATGCTTCAGAAATGTGGAAAATGGTCCGTTTTCAAATGTTTTATTTTTGAACGTCAGTTCACATTTGTAGGTGGATCATCAGTGTTAGAGCTAAAATTAGCATGTTTAAAGTGATTTTCATGCTTCCAGGGGCTCGGGAAGTGAAATAAATACCATTTGGAGGCATTTAATGTTCGAAAAAAACGGCTGATTTTCGACAAAAGAGATAACACCCCCCCATTACGTCATGCTTCAGAAATGTGGAAAATGGTCCGTTTTCAAATGTTTTATTTTTGAACGTCAGTTCACATTTGTAGGTGGATCATCAGTGTTAGAGCTAAAATTAGCATGTTTAAAGTGATTTTCATGCTTCCAGGGGCCCAAAACACAAGATTTATGGAATGGTTAAAAGTGCATGAAAATGGCCAATTTACTCACTCTGAGTTCTCAAAAAGGGTTTCGTCACCCCGGGAAGTTAATTAAATACCATTTGGAGGCATTTAATGTTCGAGCAAAAACGGCTGATTTTCGACAAAAGAGATAACACCCCCCCCATTACGTCATGCTTCAGAAATGTGGAAAATGGTCCGTTTTCAAATGTTTCATTTTTGAACGTCAGTTCACATTTGTAGGTGGATCATCAGTGTTAGAGCTAAAATTAGCATGTTTAAAGTGATTTTCATGCTTCCAGGGGCCCAAAACACAAGATTTATGGAATGGTTAAAAGTGCATGAAAATGGCCAATTTACTCACTCTGAGTTCTCAAAAAGGGTTTCTTCACCCCGGGAAGTTAATTAAATACCATTTGGAGGCATTTAATGTTAGAGCAAAAACGGCTGATTTTCGACAAAAGAGATAACACCCCCCATTACGTCATGCTTCAGAAATGTGGAAAATGGTCCGTTTTCAAATGTTTTATTTTTGAACGTCAGTTCACATTTGTAGGTGGATCATCAGTGTTAGAGCTAAAATTAGCATGTTTAAAGTGATTTTCATGCTTCTTGGGGCCCAAAACACAAGATTTATGGAATGGTTAAAAGTGCATGAAAATGGCCAATTTACTCACTCTGAGTTCTCAAAAAGGGTTTCTTCACCCCGGGAAGTTAATTAAATACCATTTGGAGGCATTTAATGTTAGAGCAAAAACGGCTGATTTTCGACAAAAGAGATAACACCCCCCCATTACGTCATGCTTCAGAAATGTGGAAAATGGTCCGTTTTCAAATGTTTTATTTTTGAACGTCAGTTCACATTTGTAGGTGGATCATCAGTGTTAGAGCTAAAATTAGCATGTTTAAAGTGATTTTCATGCTTCCAGGGGCTCGGGAAGTGAAATAAATACCATTTGGAGGCATTTAATGTTCGAAAAAAACGGCTGATTTTCGACAAAAGAGATAACACCCCCCCATTACGTCATGCTTCAGAAATGTGGAAAATGGTCCGTTTTCAAATGTTTTATTTTTGAACGTCAGTTCACATTTGTAGGTGGATCATCAGTGTTAGAGCTAAAATTAGCATGTTTAAAGTGATTTTCATGCTTCCAGGGGCCCAAAACACAAGATTTATGGAATGGTTAAAAGTGCATGAAAATGGCCAATTTACTCACTCTGAGTTCTCAAAAAGGGTTTCTTCACCCCGGGAAGTTAATTAAATACCATTTGGAGGCATTTAATGTTCGAGCAAAAACGGCTGATTTTCGACAAAAGAGATAACACCCCCCCATTACGTCATGCTTCAGAAATGTGGAAAATGGTCAGTTTTCAAATGTTTTATTTTTGAACGTCAGTTCACATTTGTAGGTGGATCATCAGTGTTAGAGCTAAAATTAGCATGTTTAAAGTGATTTTCATGCTTCCAGGGGCTCGGGAAGTGAAATAAATACCATTTGGAGGCATTTAATGTTCGAAAAAAACGGCTGATTTTCGACAAAAGAGATAACACCCCCCCATTACGTCATGCTTCAGAAATGTGGAAAATGGTCCGTTTTCAAATGTTTTATTTTTGAACGTCAGTTCACATTTGTAGGTGGATCATCAGTGTTAGAGCTAAAATTAGCATGTTTAAAGTGATTTTCATGCTTCCAGGGGCCCAAAACACAAGATTTATGGAATGGTTAAAAGTGCATGAAAATGGCCAATTTACTCACTCTGAGTTCTCAAAAAAGGGTTTCTTCACCCCGGGAAGTTAATTAAATACCATTTGGAGGCATTTAATGTTCGAGCAAAAACGGCTGATTTTCGACAAAAGAGATAACACCCCCCCATTACGTCATGCTTCAGAAATGTGGAAAATGGTCAGTTTTCAAATGTTTTATTTTTGAACGTCAGTTCACATTTGTAGGTGGATCATCAGTGTTAGAGCTAAAATTAGCATGTTTAAAGTGATTTTCATGCTTCCAGGGGCCCAAAACACAAGATTTATGGAATGGTTAAAAGTGCATGAAAATGGCCAATTTACTCACTCTGAGTTCTCAAAAAGGGTTTCTTCACCCCGGGAAGTTAATTAAATACCATTTGGAGGCATTTAATGTTAGAGCAAAAACGGCTGATTTTCGACAAAAGAGATAACACCCCCCCATTACGTCATGCTTCAGAAATGTGGAAAATGGTCCGTTTTCAAATGTTTTATTTTTGAACGTCAGTTCACATTTGTAGGTGGATCATCAGTGTTAGAGCTAAAATTAGCATGTTTAAAGTGATTTTCATGCTTCTTGGGGCCCAAAACACAAGATTTATGGAATGGTTAAAAGTGCATGAAAATGGCCAATTTACTCACTCTGAGTTCTCAAAAAGGGTTTCTTAACCCCGGGAAGTTAATTAAATACCATTTGGAGGCATTTAATGTTAGAGCAAAAACGGCTGATTTTCCACAAAAGAGATAACACCCCCCCATTACGTCATGCTTCAGAAATGTGGAAAATGGTCCGTTTTCAAATGTTTTATTTTTGAACGTCAGTTCACATTTGTAGGTGGATCATCAGTGTTAGAGCTAAAATTAGCATGTTTAAAGTGATTTTCATGCTTCCAGGGGCCCAAAACACAAGATTTATGGAATGGTTAAAAGTGCATGAAAATGGCCAATTTACTCACTCTGAGTTGTCAAAAAGGGTTTCTTCACCCCGGGAAGTTAATTAAATACCATTTGGAGGCATTTAATGTTCGAGCAAAAACCGCTGATTTTCGACAAAAGAGATAACACCCCCCCATTACGTCATGCTTCAGAAATGTGGAAAATGGTCCGTTTTCAAATGTTTTATTTTTGAACGTCAGTTCACATTTGTAGGTGGATCATCAGTGTTAGAGCTAAAATTAGCATGTTTAAAGTGATTTTCATGCTTCTTGGGGCCCAAAACACAAGATTTATGGAATGGTTAAAAGTGCATGAAAATGGCCAATTTACTCACTCTGAGTTATCAAAAAGGGTTTCTTCACCCCGGGAAGTTAATTAAATACCATTTGGAGGCATTTAATGTTAGAGCAAAAACGGCTGATTTTCGACAAAAGAGATAACACCCCCCCCATTACGTCATGCTTCAGAAATGTGGAAAATGGTCCGTTTTCAAATGTTTTATTTTTGAACGTCAGTTCACATTTGTAGGTGGATCATCAGTGTTAGAGCTAAAATTAGCATGTTTAAAGTGATTTTCATGCTTCCAGGGGCTCGGGAAGTGAAATAAATACCATTTGGAGGCATTTAATGTTCGAGCAAAAACGGCTGATTTTCGACAAAAGAGATAACACCCCCCCATTACGTCATGCTTCAGAAATGTGGAAAATGGTCCGTTTTCAAATGTTTTATTTTTGAACGTCAGTTCACATTTGTAGGTGGATCATCAGTGTTAGAGCTAAAATTAGCATGTTTAAAGTGATTTTCATGCTTCCAGGGGCCCAAAACACAAGATTTATGGAATGGTTAAAAGTGCATGAAAATGGCCAATTTACTCACTCTGAGTTCTCAAAAAGGGTTTCTTCACCCCGGGAAGTTAATTAAATACCATTTGGAGGCATTTAATGTTAGAGCAAAAACGGCTGATTTTCGACAAAAGAGATAACACCCCCCCATTACGTCATGCTTCAGAAATGTGGAAAATGGTCCGTTTTCAAATGTTTTATTTTTGAACGTCAGTTCACATTTGTAGGTGGATCATCAGTGTTAGAGCTAAAATTAGCATGTTTAAAGTGATTTTCATGCTTCCAGGGGCTCGGGAAGTTAATTAAATACCATTTGGAGGCATTTAATGTTCGAGCAAAAACGGCTGATTTTCGACAAAAGAGATAACACCCCCCCATTACGTCATGCTTCAGAAATGTGGAAAATGGTCCGTTTTCAAATGTTTCATTTTTGAACGTCAGTTCACATTTGTAGGTGGATCATCAGTGTTAGAGCTAAAATTAGCATGTTTAAAGTGATTTTCATGCTTCCAGGGGCCCAAAACACAAGATTTATGGAATGGTTAAAAGTGCATGAAAATGGCCAATTTACTCACTCTGAGTTCTCAAAAAGGGTTTCTTCACCCCGGGAAGTTAATTAAATACTATTTGGAGGCATTTAATGTTAGAGCAAAAACGGCTGATTTTCGACAAAAGAGATAACACCCCCCCATTACGTCATGCTTCAGAAATGTGGAAAATGGTCCGTTTTCAAATGTTTTATTTTTGAACGTCAGTTCACATTTGTAGGTGGATCATCAGTGTTAGAGCTAAAATTAGCATGTTTAAAGTGATTTTCATGCTTCCAGGGGCCCAAAACACAAGATTTATGGAATGGTTAAAAGTGCATGAAAATGGCCAATTTACTCACTCTGAGTTCTCAAAAAGGGTTTCTTCACCCCGGGAAGTTAATTAAATACCATTTGGAGGCATTTAATGTTCGAGCAAAAACGGCTGATTTTCGACAAAAGAGATAACACCCCCCCATTACGTCATGCTTCAGAAATGTGGAAAATGGTCCGTTTTCAAATGTTTTATTTTTGAACGTCAGTTCACATTTGTAGGTGGATCATCAGTGTTAGAGCTAAAATTAGCATGTTTAAAGTGATTTTCATGCTTCCAGGGGCTCGGGAAGTGAAATAAATACCATTTGGAGGCATTTAATGTTCGAGCAAAAACGGCTGATTTTCGACAAAAGAGATAACACCCCCCCATTACGTCATGCTTCAGAAATGTGGAAAATGGTCCGTTTTCAAATGTTTTATTTTTGAACGTCAGTTCACATTTGTAGGTGGATCATCAGTGTTAGAGCTAAAATTAGCATGTTTAAAGTGATTTTCATGCTTCCAGGGGCCCAAAACACAAGATTTATGGAATGGTTAAAAGTGCATGAAAATGGCCAATTTACTCACTCTGAGTTCTCAAAAAGGGTTTCTTCATCCCGGGAAGTTAATTAAATACCATTTGGAGGCATTTAATGTTCGAGCAAAAACGGCTGATTTTTGACAAAAGAGATAACACCCCCCCATTACGTCATGCTTCAGAAATGTGGAAAATGGTCCGTTTTCAAATGTTTTATTTTTGAACGTCAGTTCACATTTGTAGGTGGATCATCAGTGTTAGAGCTAAAATTAGCATGTTTAAAGTGATTTTCATGCTTCCAGGGGCCCAAAACACAAGATTTATGGAATGGTTAAAAGTGCATGAAAATGGCCAATTTACTCACTCTGAGTTCTCAAAAAGGGTTTCTTCACCCCGGGAAGTTAATTAAAAACCATTTGGAGGCATTTAATGTTCGAGCAAAAACGGCTGATTTTCGACAAAAGAGATAACACCCCCCCATTACGTCATGCTTCAGAAATGTGGAAAATGGTCCGTTTTCAAATGTTTTATTTTTGAACGTCAGTTCACATTTGTAGGTGGATCATCAGTGTTAGAGCTAAAATTAGCATGTTTAAAGTGATTTTCATGCTTCCAGGGGCCCAAAACACAAGATTTATGGAATGGTTAAAAGTGCATGAAAATGGCCAATTTACTCACTCTGAGTTCTCAAAAAGGGTTTCGTCACCCCGGGAAGTTAATTAAATACCATTTGGAGGCATTTAATGTTCGAGCAAAAACGGCTGATTTTCGACAAAAGAGATAACACCCCCCCCATTACGTCATGCTTCAGAAATGTGGAAAATGGTCCGTTTTCAAATGTTTCATTTATGAACGTCAGTTCACATTTGTAGGTGGATCATCAGTGTTAGAGCTAAAATTAGCATGTTTAAAGTGATTTTCATGCTTCCAGGGGCTCGGGAAGTGAAATAAATACCATTTGGAGGCATTTAATGTTCGAGCAAAAACGGCTGATTTTTGACAAAAGAGATAACACCCCCCCATTACGTCATGCTTCAGAAATGTGGAAAATGGTCCGTTTTCAAATGTTTTATTTTTGAACGTCAGTTCACATTTGTAGGTGGATCATCAGTGTTAGAGCTAAAATGAGCATGTTTAAAGTGATTTTCATGCTTCCAGGGGCCCAAAACACAAGATTTATGGAATGGTTAAAAGTGCATGAAAATGGCCAATTTACTCACTCTGAGTTCTCAAAAAGGGTTTCTTCATCCCGGGAAGTTAATTAAATACCATTTGGAGGCATTTAATGTTCGAGCAAAAACGGCTGATTTTTGACAAAAGAGATAACACCCCCCCATTACGTCATGCTTCAGAAATGTGGAAAATGGTCCGTTTTCAAATGTTTTATTTTTGAACGTCAGTTCACATTTGTAGGTGGATCATCAGTGTTAGAGCTAAAATTAGCATGTTTAAAGTGATTTTCATGCTTCCAGGGGCCCAAAACACAAGATTTATGGAATGGTTAAAAGTGCATGAAAATGGCCAATTTACTCACTCTGAGTTCTCAAAAAGGGTTTCTTCACCCCGGGAAGTTAATTAAAAACCATTTGGAGGCATTTAATGTTCGAGCAAAAACGGCTGATTTTCGACAAAAGAGATAACACCCCCCCATTACGTCATGCTTCAGAAATGTGGAAAATGGTCCGTTTTCAAATGTTTTATTTTCGAACGTCAGTTCACATTTGTAGGTGGATCATCAGTGTTAGAGCTAAAATTAGCATGTTTAAAGTGATTTTCATGCTTCCAGGGGCCCAAAACACAAGATTTATGGAATGGTTAAAAGTGCATGAAAATGGCCAATTTACTCACTCTGAGTTCTCAAAAAAGGGTTTCTTCACCCCGGGAAGTTAATTAAATACCATTTGGAGGCATTTAATGTTCGAGCAAAAACGGCTGATTTTCGACAAAAGAGATAACACCCCCCCATTACGTCATGCTTCAGAAATGTGGAAAATGGTCAGTTTTCAAATGTTTTATTTTTGAACGTCAGTTCACATTTGTAGGTGGATCATCAGTGTTAGAGCTAAAATTAGCATGTTTAAAGTGATTTTCATGCTTCCAGGGGCCCAAAACACAAGATTTATGGAATGGTTAAAAGTGCATGAAAATGGCCAATTTACTCACTCTGAGTTCTCAAAAAGGGTTTCTTCACCCCGGGAAGTTAATTAAATACCATTTGGAGGCATTTAATGTTAGAGCAAAAACGGCTGATTTTCGACAAAAGAGATAACACCCCCCCATTACGTCATGCTTCAGAAATGTGGAAAATGGTCCGTTTTCAAATGTTTTATTTTTGAACGTCAGTTCACATTTGTAGGTGGATCATCAGTGTTAGAGCTAAAATTAGCATGTTTAAAGTGATTTTCATGCTTCTTGGGGCCCAAAACACAAGATTTATGGAATGGTTAAAAGTGCATGAAAATGGCCAATTTACTCACTCTGAGTTCTCAAAAAGGGTTTCTTAACCCCGGGAAGTTAATTAAATACCATTTGGAGGCATTTAATGTTAGAGCAAAAACGGCTGATTTTCCACAAAAGAGATAACACCCCCCCATTACGTCATGCTTCAGAAATGTGGAAAATGGTCCGTTTTCAAATGTTTTATTTTTGAACGTCAGTTCACATTTGTAGGTGGATCATCAGTGTTAGAGCTAAAATTAGCATGTTTAAAGTGATTTTCATGCTTCCAGGGGCCCAAAACACAAGATTTATGGAATGGTTAAAAGTGCATGAAAATGGCCAATTTACTCACTCTGAGTTGTCAAAAAGGGTTTCTTCACCCCGGGAAGTTAATTAAATACCATTTGGAGGCATTTAATGTTCGAGCAAAAACCGCTGATTTTCGACAAAAGAGATAACACCCCCCCATTACGTCATGCTTCAGAAATGTGGAAAATGGTCCGTTTTCAAATGTTTTATTTTTGAACGTCAGTTCACATTTGTAGGTGGATCATCAGTGTTAGAGCTAAAATTAGCATGTTTAAAGTGATTTTCATGCTTCTTGGGGCCCAAAACACAAGATTTATGGAATGGTTAAAAGTGCATGAAAATGGCCAATTTACTCACTCTGAGTTATCAAAAAGGGTTTCTTCACCCCGGGAAGTTAATTAAATACCATTTGGAGGCATTTAATGTTAGAGCAAAAACGGCTGATTTTCGACAAAAGAGATAACACCCCCCCCATTACGTCATGCTTCAGAAATGTGGAAAATGGTCCGTTTTCAAATGTTTTATTTTTGAACGTCAGTTCACATTTGTAGGTGGATCATCAGTGTTAGAGCTAAAATTAGCATGTTTAAAGTGATTTTCATGCTTCCAGGGGCTCGGGAAGTGAAATAAATACCATTTGGAGGCATTTAATGTTCGAGCAAAAACGGCTGATTTTCGACAAAAGAGATAACACCCCCCCATTACGTCATGCTTCAGAAATGTGGAAAATGGTCCGTTTTCAAATGTTTTATTTTTGAACGTCAGTTCACATTTGTAGGTGGATCATCAGTGTTAGAGCTAAAATTAGCATGTTTAAAGTGATTTTCATGCTTCCAGGGGCCCAAAACACAAGATTTATGGAATGGTTAAAAGTGCATGAAAATGGCCAATTTACTCACTCTGAGTTCTCAAAAAGGGTTTCTTCACCCCGGGAAGTTAATTAAATACCATTTGGAGGCATTTAATGTTAGAGCAAAAACGGCTGATTTTCGACAAAAGAGATAACACCCCCCCATTACGTCATGCTTCAGAAATGTGGAAAATGGTCCGTTTTCAAATGTTTTATTTTTGAACGTCAGTTCACATTTGTAGGTGGATCATCAGTGTTAGAGCTAAAATTAGCATGTTTAAAGTGATTTTCATGCTTCCAGGGGCTCGGGAAGTTAATTAAATACCATTTGGAGGCATTTAATGTTCGAGCAAAAACGGCTGATTTTCGACAAAAGAGATAACACCCCCCCATTACGTCATGCTTCAGAAATGTGGAAAATGGTCCGTTTTCAAATGTTTCATTTTTGAACGTCAGTTCACATTTGTAGGTGGATCATCAGTGTTAGAGCTAAAATTAGCATGTTTAAAGTGATTTTCATGCTTCCAGGGGCCCAAAACACAAGATTTATGGAATGGTTAAAAGTGCATGAAAATGGCCAATTTACTCACTCTGAGTTCTCAAAAAGGGTTTCTTCACCCCGGGAAGTTAATTAAATACTATTTGGAGGCATTTAATGTTAGAGCAAAAACGGCTGATTTTCGACAAAAGAGATAACACCCCCCCATTACGTCATGCTTCAGAAATGTGGAAAATGGTCCGTTTTCAAATGTTTTATTTTTGAACGTCAGTTCACATTTGTAGGTGGATCATCAGTGTTAGAGCTAAAATTAGCATGTTTAAAGTGATTTTCATGCTTCCAGGGGCCCAAAACACAAGATTTATGGAATGGTTAAAAGTGCATGAAAATGGCCAATTTACTCACTCTGAGTTCTCAAAAAGGGTTTCTTCACCCCGGGAAGTTAATTAAATACCATTTGGAGGCATTTAATGTTCGAGCAAAAACGGCTGATTTTCGACAAAAGAGATAACACCCCCCCATTACGTCATGCTTCAGAAATGTGGAAAATGGTCCGTTTTCAAATGTTTTATTTTTGAACGTCAGTTCACATTTGTAGGTGGATCATCAGTGTTAGAGCTAAAATTAGCATGTTTAAAGTGATTTTCATGCTTCCAGGGGCTCGGGAAGTGAAATAAATACCATTTGGAGGCATTTAATGTTCGAGCAAAAACGGCTGATTTTCGACAAAAGAGATAACACCCCCCCATTACGTCATGCTTCAGAAATGTGGAAAATGGTCCGTTTTCAAATGTTTTATTTTTGAACGTCAGTTCACATTTGTAGGTGGATCATCAGTGTTAGAGCTAAAATTAGCATGTTTAAAGTGATTTTCATGCTTCCAGGGGCCCAAAACACAAGATTTATGGAATGGTTAAAAGTGCATGAAAATGGCCAATTTACTCACTCTGAGTTCTCAAAAAGGGTTTCTTCATCCCGGGAAGTTAATTAAATACCATTTGGAGGCATTTAATGTTCGAGCAAAAACGGCTGATTTTTGACAAAAGAGATAACACCCCCCCATTACGTCATGCTTCAGAAATGTGGAAAATGGTCCGTTTTCAAATGTTTTATTTTTGAACGTCAGTTCACATTTGTAGGTGGATCATCAGTGTTAGAGCTAAAATTAGCATGTTTAAAGTGATTTTCATGCTTCCAGGGGCCCAAAACACAAGATTTATGGAATGGTTAAAAGTGCATGAAAATGGCCAATTTACTCACTCTGAGTTCTCAAAAAGGGTTTCTTCACCCCGGGAAGTTAATTAAAAACCATTTGGAGGCATTTAATGTTCGAGCAAAAACGGCTGATTTTCGACAAAAGAGATAACACCCCCCCATTACGTCATGCTTCAGAAATGTGGAAAATGGTCCGTTTTCAAATGTTTTATTTTTGAACGTCAGTTCACATTTGTAGGTGGATCATCAGTGTTAGAGCTAAAATTAGCATGTTTAAAGTGATTTTCATGCTTCCAGGGGCCCAAAACACAAGATTTATGGAATGGTTAAAAGTGCATGAAAATGGCCAATTTACTCACTCTGAGTTCTCAAAAAGGGTTTCGTCACCCCGGGAAGTTAATTAAATACCATTTGGAGGCATTTAATGTTCGAGCAAAAACGGCTGATTTTCGACAAAAGAGATAACACCCCCCCCATTACGTCATGCTTCAGAAATGTGGAAAATGGTCCGTTTTCAAATGTTTCATTTTTGAACGTCAGTTCACATTTGTAGGTGGATCATCAGTGTTAGAGCTAAAATTAGCATGTTTAAAGTGATTTTCATGCTTCCAGGGGCTCGGGAAGTGAAATAAATACCATTTGGAGGCATTTAATGTTCGAGCAAAAACGGCTGATTTTTGACAAAAGAGATAACACCCCCCCATTACGTCATGCTTCAGAAATGTGGAAAATGGTCCGTTTTCAAATGTTTTATTTTTGAACGTCAGTTCACATTTGTAGGTGGATCATCAGTGTTAGAGCTAAAATGAGCATGTTTAAAGTGATTTTCATGCTTCCAGGGGCCCAAAACACAAGATTTATGGAATGGTTAAAAGTGCATGAAAATGGCCAATTTACTCACTCTGAGTTCTCAAAAAGGGTTTCTTCATCCCGGGAAGTTAATTAAATACCATTTGGAGGCATTTAATGTTCGAGCAAAAACGGCTGATTTTTGACAAAAGAGATAACACCCCCCCATTACGTCATGCTTCAGAAATGTGGAAAATGGTCCGTTTTCAAATGTTTTATTTTTGAACGTCAGTTCACATTTGTAGGTGGATCATCAGTGTTAGAGCTAAAATTAGCATGTTTAAAGTGATTTTCATGCTTCCAGGGGCCCAAAACACAAGATTTATGGAATGGTTAAAAGTGCATGAAAATGGCCAATTTACTCACTCTGAGTTCTCAAAAAGGGTTTCTTCACCCCGGGAAGTTAATTAAAAACCATTTGGAGGCATTTAATGTTCGAGCAAAAACGGCTGATTTTCGACAAAAGAGATAACACCCCCCCATTACGTCATGCTTCAGAAATGTGGAAAATGGTCCGTTTTCAAATGTTTTATTTTCGAACGTCAGTTCACATTTGTAGGTGGATCATCAGTGTTAGAGCTAAAATTAGCATGTTTAAAGTGATTTTCATGCTTCCAGGGGCCCAAAACACAAGATTTATGGAATGGTTAAAAGTGCATGAAAATGGCCAATTTACTCACTCTGAGTTCTCAAAAAGGGTTTCGTCACCCCGGGAAGTTAATTAAATACCATTTGGAGGCATTTAATGTTCGAGCAAAAACGGCTGATTTTCGACAAAAGAGATAACACCCCCCCCATTACGTCATGCTTCAGAAATGTGGAAAATGGTCCGTTTTCAAATGTTTCATTTTTGAACGTCAGTTCACATTTGTAGGTGGATCATCAGTGTTAGAGCTAAAATTAGCATGTTTAAAGTGATTTTCATGCTTCCAGGGGCCCAAAACACAAGATTTATGGAATGGTTAAAAGTGCATGAAAATGGCCAATTTACTCACTCTGAGTTCTCAAAAAGGGTTTCTTCACCCCGGGAAGTTAATTAAATACCATTTGGAGGCATTTAATGTTAGAGCAAAAACGGCTGATTTTCGACAAAAGAGATAACACCCCCCATTACGTCATGCTTCAGAAATGTGGAAAATGGTCCGTTTTCAAATGTTTTATTTTTGAACGTCAGTTCACATTTGTAGGTGGATCATCAGTGTTAGAGCTAAAATTAGCATGTTTAAAGTGATTTTCATGCTTCTTGGGGCCCAAAACACAAGATTTATGGAATGGTTAAAAGTGCATGAAAATGGCCAATTTACTCACTCTGAGTTCTCAAAAAGGGTTTCTTCACCCCGGGAAGTTAATTAAATACCATTTGGAGGCATTTAATGTTAGAGCAAAAACGGCTGATTTTCGACAAAAGAGATAACACCCCCCCATTACGTCATGCTTCAGAAATGTGGAAAATGGTCCGTTTTCAAATGTTTTATTTTTGAACGTCAGTTCACATTTGTAGGTGGATCATCAGTGTTAGAGCTAAAATTAGCATGTTTAAAGTGATTTTCATGCTTCCAGGGGCTCGGGAAGTGAAATAAATACCATTTGGAGGCATTTAATGTTCGAAAAAAACGGCTGATTTTCGACAAAAGAGATAACACCCCCCCATTACGTCATGCTTCAGAAATGTGGAAAATGGTCCGTTTTCAAATGTTTTATTTTTGAACGTCAGTTCACATTTGTAGGTGGATCATCAGTGTTAGAGCTAAAATTAGCATGTTTAAAGTGATTTTCATGCTTCCAGGGGCCCAAAACACAAGATTTATGGAATGGTTAAAAGTGCATGAAAATGGCCAATTTACTCACTCTGAGTTCTCAAAAAGGGTTTCGTCACCCCGGGAAGTTAATTAAATACCATTTGGAGGCATTTAATGTTCGAGCAAAAACGGCTGATTTTCGACAAAAGAGATAACACCCCCCCCATTACGTCATGCTTCAGAAATGTGGAAAATGGTCCGTTTTCAAATGTTTCATTTTTGAACGTCAGTTCACATTTGTAGGTGGATCATCAGTGTTAGAGCTAAAATTAGCATGTTTAAAGTGATTTTCATGCTTCCAGGGGCCCAAAACACAAGATTTATGGAATGGTTAAAAGTGCATGAAAATGGCCAATTTACTCACTCTGAGTTCTCAAAAAGGGTTTCTTCACCCCGGGAAGTTAATTAAATACCATTTGGAGGCATTTAATGTTAGAGCAAAAACGGCTGATTTTCGACAAAAGAGATAACACCCCCCATTACGTCATGCTTCAGAAATGTGGAAAATGGTCCGTTTTCAAATGTTTTATTTTTGAACGTCAGTTCACATTTGTAGGTGGATCATCAGTGTTAGAGCTAAAATTAGCATGTTTAAAGTGATTTTCATGCTTCTTGGGGCCCAAAACACAAGATTTATGGAATGGTTAAAAGTGCATGAAAATGGCCAATTTACTCACTCTGAGTTCTCAAAAAGGGTTTCTTCACCCCGGGAAGTTAATTAAATACCATTTGGAGGCATTTAATGTTAGAGCAAAAACGGCTGATTTTCGACAAAAGAGATAACACCCCCCCATTACGTCATGCTTCAGAAATGTGGAAAATGGTCCGTTTTCAAATGTTTTATTTTTGAACGTCAGTTCACATTTGTAGGTGGATCATCAGTGTTAGAGCTAAAATTAGCATGTTTAAAGTGATTTTCATGCTTCCAGGGGCTCGGGAAGTGAAATAAATACCATTTGGAGGCATTTAATGTTCGAAAAAAACGGCTGATTTTCGACAAAAGAGATAACACCCCCCCATTACGTCATGCTTCAGAAATGTGGAAAATGGTCCGTTTTCAAATGTTTTATTTTTGAACGTCAGTTCACATTTGTAGGTGGATCATCAGTGTTAGAGCTAAAATTAGCATGTTTAAAGTGATTTTCATGCTTCCAGGGGCCCAAAACACAAGATTTATGGAATGGTTAAAAGTGCATGAAAATGGCCAATTTACTCACTCTGAGTTCTCAAAAAGGGTTTCTTCACCCCGGGAAGTTAATTAAATACCATTTGGAGGCATTTAATGTTCGAGCAAAAACGGCTGATTTTCGACAAAAGAGATAACACCCCCCCATTACGTCATGCTTCAGAAATGTGGAAAATGGTCAGTTTTCAAATGTTTTATTTTTGAACGTCAGTTCACATTTGTAGGTGGATCATCAGTGTTAGAGCTAAAATTAGCATGTTTAAAGTGATTTTCATGCTTCCAGGGGCCCAAAACACAAGATTTATGGAATGGTTAAAAGTGCATGAAAATGGCCAATTTACTCACTCTGAGTTCTCAAAAAGGGTTTCTTCACCCCGGGAAGTTAATTAAATACCATTTGGAGGCATTTAATGTTCGAGCAAAAACGGCTGATTTTCGACAAAAGAGATAACACCCCCCCATTACGTCATGCTTCAGAAATGTGGAAAATGGTCCGTTTTCAAATGTTTTATTTTTGAACGTCAGTTCACATTTGTAGGTGGATCATCAGTGTTAGAGCTAAAATTAGCATGTTTAAAGTGATTTTCATGCTTCTTGGGGCCCAAAACACAAGATTTATGGAATGGTTAAAAGTGCATGAAAATGGCCAATTTACTCACTCTGAGTTCTCAAAAAGGGTTTCTTCACCCCGGGAAGTTAATTAAATACCATTTGGAGGCATTTAATGTTAGAGCAAAAACGGCTGATTTTCGACAAAAGAGATAACACCCCCCCATTACGTCATGCTTCAGAAATGTGGAAAATGGTCCGTTTTCAAATGTTTTATTTTTGAACGTCAGTTCACATTTGTAGGTGGATCATCAGTGTTAGAGCTAAAATTAGCATGTTTAAAGTGATTTTCATGCTTCCAGGGGCCCAAAACACAAGATTTATGGAATGGTTAAAAGTGCATGAAAATGGCCAATTTACTCACTCTGAGTTCTCAAAAAGGGTTTCTTCACCCCGGGAAGTTAATTAAATACCATTTGGAGGCATTTATTGTTAGAGCAAAAACGGCTGATTTTCGACAAAAGAGATAACACCCCCCCATTACGTCATGCTTCAGAAATGTGGAAAATGGTCCGTTTTCAAATGTTTTATTTTTGAACGTCAGTTCACATTTGTAGGTGGATCATCAGTGTTAGAGCTAAAATTAGCATGTTTAAAGTGATTTTCATGCTTCTTGGGGCCCAAAACACAAGATTTATGGAATGGTTAAAAGTGCATGAAAATGGCCAATTTACTCACTCTGAGTTCTCAAAAAGGGTTTCTTCACCCCGGGAAGTTAATTAAATACTATTTGGAGGCATTTAATGTTAGAGCAAAAACGGCTGATTTTCGACAAAAGAGATAACACCCCCCCATTACGTCATGCTTCAGAAATGTGGAAAATGGTCCGTTTTCAAATGTTTTATTTTTGAACGTCAGTTCACATTTGTAGGTGGATCATCAGTGTTAGAGCTAAAATTAGCATGTTTAAAGTGATTTTCATGCTTCCAGGGGCCCAAAACACAAGATTTATGAAATGGTTAAAAGTGCATGAAAATGGCCAATTTACTCACTCTGAGTTCTCAAAAAGGGTTTCTTCACCCCGGGAAGTTAATTAAATACCATTTGGAGGCATTTAATGTTCGAGCAAAAACGGCTGATTTTCGACAAAAGAGATAACACCCCCCCATTACGTCATGCTTCAGAAATGTGGAAAATGGTCCGTTTTCAAATGTTTTATTTTTGAACGTCAGTTCACATTTGTAGGTGGATCATCAGTGTTAGAGCTAAAATTAGCATGTTTAAAGTGATTTTCATGCTTCCAGGGGCTCGGGAAGTGAAATAAATACCATTTGGAGGCATTTAATGTTCGAAAAAAACGGCTGATTTTCGACAAAAGAGATAACACCCCCCCATTACGTCATGCTTCAGAAATGTGGAAAATGGTCCGTTTTCAAATGTTTTATTTTCGAACGTCAGTTCACATTTGTAGGTGGATCATCAGTGTTAGAGCTAAAATTAGCATGTTTAAAGTGATTTTCATGCTTCCAGGGGCCCAAAACACAAGATTTATGGAATGGTTAAAAGTGCATGAAAATGGCCAATTTACTCACTCTGAGTTCTCAAAAAGGGTTTCGTCACCCCGGGAAGTTAATTAAATACCATTTGGAGGCATTTAATGTTCGAGCAAAAACGGCTGATTTTCGACAAAAGAGATAACACCCCCCCCATTACGTCATGCTTCAGAAATGTGGAAAATGGTCCGTTTTCAAATGTTTCATTTTTGAACGTCAGTTCACATTTGTAGGTGGATCATCAGTGTTAGAGCTAAAATTAGCATGTTTAAAGTGATTTTCATGCTTCCAGGGGCCCAAAACACAAGATTTATGGAATGGTTAAAAGTGCATGAAAATGGCCAATTTACTCACTCTGAGTTCTCAAAAAGGGTTTCTTCACCCCGGGAAGTTAATTAAATACCATTTGGAGGCATTTAATGTTAGAGCAAAAACGGCTGATTTTCGACAAAAGAGATAACACCCCCCATTACGTCATGCTTCAGAAATGTGGAAAATGGTCCGTTTTCAAATGTTTTATTTTTGAACGTCAGTTCACATTTGTAGGTGGATCATCAGTGTTAGAGCTAAAATTAGCATGTTTAAAGTGATTTTCATGCTTCTTGGGGCCCAAAACACAAGATTTATGGAATGGTTAAAAGTGCATGAAAATGGCCAATTTACTCACTCTGAGTTCTCAAAAAGGGTTTCTTCACCCCGGGAAGTTAATTAAATACCATTTGGAGGCATTTAATGTTAGAGCAAAAACGGCTGATTTTCGACAAAAGAGATAACACCCCCCCATTACGTCATGCTTCAGAAATGTGGAAAATGGTCCGTTTTCAAATGTTTTATTTTTGAACGTCAGTTCACATTTGTAGGTGGATCATCAGTGTTAGAGCTAAAATTAGCATGTTTAAAGTGATTTTCATGCTTCCAGGGGCCCAAAACACAAGATTTATGGAATGGTTAAAAGTGCATGAAAATGGCCAATTTACTCACTCTGAGTTCTCAAAAAGGGTTTCTTCACCCCGGGAAGTTAATTAAATACCATTTGGAGGCATTTATTGTTAGAGCAAAAACGGCTGATTTTCGACAAAAGAGATAACACCCCCCCATTACGTCATGCTTCAGAAATGTGGAAAATGGTCCGTTTTCAAATGTTTTATTTTTGAACGTCAGTTCACATTTGTAGGTGGATCATCAGTGTTAGAGCTAAAATTAGCATGTTTAAAGTGATTTTCATGCTTCTTGGGGCCCAAAACACAAGATTTATGGAATGGTTAAAAGTGCATGAAAATGGCCAATTTACTCACTCTGAGTTCTCAAAAAGGGTTTCTTCACCCCGGGAAGTTAATTAAATACTATTTGGAGGCATTTAATGTTAGAGCAAAAACGGCTGATTTTCGACAAAAGAGATAACACCCCCCCATTACGTCATGCTTCAGAAATGTGGAAAATGGTCCGTTTTCAAATGTTTTATTTTTGAACGTCAGTTCACATTTGTAGGTGGATCATCAGTGTTAGAGCTAAAATTAGCATGTTTAAAGTGATTTTCATGCTTCCAGGGGCTCGGGAAGTGAAATAAATACCATTTGGAGGCATTTAATGTTCGAAAAAAACGGCTGATTTTCGACAAAAGAGATAACACCCCCCCATTACGTCATGCTTCAGAAATGTGGAAAATGGTCCGTTTTCAAATGTTTTATTTTCGAACGTCAGTTCACATTTGTAGGTGGATCATCAGTGTTAGAGCTAAAATTAGCATGTTTAAAGTGATTTTCATGCTTCCAGGGGCCCAAAACACAAGATTTATGAAATGGTTAAAAGTGCATGAAAATGGCCAATTTACTCACTCTGAGTTCTCAAAAAGGGTTTCTTCACCCCGGGAAGTTAATTAAATACCATTTGGAGGCATTTAATGTTCGAGCAAAAACGGCTGATTTTCGACAAAAGAGATAACACCCCCCCATTACGTCATGCTTCAGAAATGTGGAAAATGGTCCGTTTTCAAATGTTTTATTTTTGAACGTCAGTTCACATTTGTAGGTGGATCATCAGTGTTAGAGCTAAAATTAGCATGTTTAAAGTGATTTTCATGCTTCCAGGGGCCCAAAACACAAGATTTATGGAATGGTTAAAAGTGCATGAAAATGGCCAATTTACTCACTCTGAGTTCTCAAAAAGGGTTTCTTCACCCCGGGAAGTTAATTAAATACCATTTGGAGGCATTTAATGTTAGAGCAAAAACGGCTGATTTTCGACAAAAGAGATAACACCCCCCATTACGTCATGCTTCAGAAATGTGGAAAATGGTCCGTTTTCAAATGTTTTATTTTTGAACGTCAGTTCACATTTGTAGGTGGATCATCAGTGTTAGAGCTAAAATTAGCATGTTTAAAGTGATTTTCATGCTTCTTGGGGCCCAAAACACAAGATTTATGGAATGGTTAAAAGTGCATGAAAATGGCCAATTTACTCACTCTGAGTTCTCAAAAAGGGTTTCTTCACCCCGGGAAGTTAATTAAATACCATTTGGAGGCATTTAATGTTAGAGCAAAAACGGCTGATTTTCGACAAAAGAGATAACACCCCCCCATTACGTCATGCTTCAGAAATGTGGAAAATGGTCCGTTTTCAAATGTTTTATTTTTGAACGTCAGTTCACATTTGTAGGTGGATCATCAGTGTTAGAGCTAAAATTAGCATGTTTAAAGTGATTTTCATGCTTCCAGGGGCTCGGGAAGTGAAATAAATACCATTTGGAGGCATTTAATGTTCGAAAAAAACGGCTGATTTTCGACAAAAGAGATAACACCCCCCCATTACGTCATGCTTCAGAAATGTGGAAAATGGTCCGTTTTCAAATGTTTTATTTTTGAACGTCAGTTCACATTTGTAGGTGGATCATCAGTGTTAGAGCTAAAATTAGCATGTTTAAAGTGATTTTCATGCTTCCAGGGGCCCAAAACACAAGATTTATGGAATGGTTAAAAGTGCATGAAAATGGCCAATTTACTCACTCTGAGTTCTCAAAAAGGGTTTCTTCACCCCGGGAAGTTAATTAAATACCATTTGGAGGCATTTAATGTTCGAGCAAAAACGGCTGATTTTCGACAAAAGAGATAACACCCCCCCATTACGTCATGCTTCAGAAATGTGGAAAATGGTCAGTTTTCAAATGTTTTATTTTTGAACGTCAGTTCACAT
Source organism: Lissotriton vulgaris (assembly GCF_964263255.1). Lineage (NCBI taxonomy): Eukaryota > Metazoa > Chordata > Amphibia > Caudata > Salamandridae > Lissotriton > Lissotriton vulgaris. Next base: position 13,562 of record NW_028246304.1, on the reverse strand, counting down.
TTGTAGGTGGATCATCAGTGTTAGAGCTAAAATTAGCATGTTTAAAGTGATTTTCATGCTTCCAGGGGCCCAAAACACAAGATTTATGGAATGGTTAAAAGTGCATGAAAATGGCCAATTTACTCACTCTGAGTTCTCAAAAAGGGTTTCTTCACCCCGGGAAGTTAATTAAATACCATTTGGAGGCATTTAATGTTAGAGCAAAAACGGCTGATTTTCGACAAAAGAGATAACACCCCCCCATTACGTCATGCTTCAGAAATGTGGAAAATGGTCCGTTTTCAAATGTTTTATTTTTGAACGTCAGTTCACATTTGTAGGTGGATCATCAGTGTTAGAGCTAAAATTAGCATGTTTAAAGTGATTTTCATGCTTCTTGGGGCCCAAAACACAAGATTTATGGAATGGTTAAAAGTGCATGAAAATGGCCAATTTACTCACTCTGAGTTCTCAAAAAGGGTTTCTTCACCCCGGGAAGTTAATTAAATACCATTTGGAGGCATTTAATGTTAGAGCAAAAACGGCTGATTTTCGACAAAAGAGATAACACCCCCCCATTACGTCATGCTTCAGAAATGTGGAAAATGGTCCGTTTTCAAATGTTTTATTTTTGAACGTCAGTTCACATTTGTAGGTGGATCATCAGTGTTAGAGCTAAAATTAGCATGTTTAAAGTGATTTTCATGCTTCCAGGGGCCCAAAACACAAGATTTATGGAATGGTTAAAAGTGCATGAAAATGGCCAATTTACTCACTCTGAGTTCTCAAAAAGGGTTTCTTCACCCCGGGAAGTTAATTAAATACCATTTGGAGGCATTTATTGTTAGAGCAAAAACGGCTGATTTTCGACAAAAGAGATAACACCCCCCCATTACGTCATGCTTCAGAAATGTGGAAAATGGTCCGTTTTCAAATGTTTTATTTTTGAACGTCAGTTCACATTTGTAGGTGGATCATCAGTGTTAGAGCTAAAATTAGCATGTTTAAAGTGATTTTCATGCTTCTTGGGGCCCAAAACACAAGATTTATGGAATGGTTAAAAGTGCATGAAAATGGCCAATTTACTCACTCTGAGTTCTCAAAAAGGGTTTCTTCACCCCGGGAAGTTAATTAAATACTATTTGGAGGCATTTAATGTTAGAGCAAAAACGGCTGATTTTCGACAAAAGAGATAACACCCCCCCATTACGTCATGCTTCAGAAATGTGGAAAATGGTCCGTTTTCAAATGTTTTATTTTTGAACGTCAGTTCACATTTGTAGGTGGATCATCAGTGTTAGAGCTAAAATTAGCATGTTTAAAGTGATTTTCATGCTTCCAGGGGCCCAAAACACAAGATTTATGAAATGGTTAAAAGTGCATGAAAATGGCCAATTTACTCACTCTGAGTTCTCAAAAAGGGTTTCTTCACCCCGGGAAGTTAATTAAATACCATTTGGAGGCATTTAATGTTCGAGCAAAAACGGCTGATTTTCGACAAAAGAGATAACACCCCCCCATTACGTCATGCTTCAGAAATGTGGAAAATGGTCCGTTTTCAAATGTTTTATTTTTGAACGTCAGTTCACATTTGTAGGTGGATCATCAGTGTTAGAGCTAAAATTAGCATGTTTAAAGTGATTTTCATGCTTCCAGGGGCTCGGGAAGTGAAATAAATACCATTTGGAGGCATTTAATGTTCGAAAAAAACGGCTGATTTTCGACAAAAGAGATAACACCCCCCCATTACGTCATGCTTCAGAAATGTGGAAAATGGTCCGTTTTCAAATGTTTTATTTTCGAACGTCAGTTCACATTTGTAGGTGGATCATCAGTGTTAGAGCTAAAATTAGCATGTTTAAAGTGATTTTCATGCTTCCAGGGGCCCAAAACACAAGATTTATGGAATGGTTAAAAGTGCATGAAAATGGCCAATTTACTCACTCTGAGTTCTCAAAAAGGGTTTCTTCACCCCGGGAAGTTAATTAAATACCATTTGGAGGCATTTAATGTTCGAGCAAAAACGGCTGATTTTCGACAAAAGAGATAACACCCCCCCATTACGTCATGCTTCAGAAATGTGGAAAATGGTCAGTTTTCAAATGTTTTATTTTTGAACGTCAGTTCACATTTGTAGGTGGATCATCAGTGTTAGAGCTAAAATTAGCATGTTTAAAGTGATTTTCATGCTTCCAGGGGCCCAAAACACAAGATTTATGGAATGGTTAAAAGTGCATGAAAATGGCCAATTTACTCACTCTGAGTTCTCAAAAAGGGTTTCTTAACCCCGGGAAGTTAATTAAATACCATTTGGAGGCATTTAATGTTAGAGCAAAAACGGCTGATTTTCCACAAAAGAGATAACACCCCCCCATTACGTCATGCTTCAGAAATGTGGAAAATGGTCCGTTTTCAAATGTTTTATTTTTGAACGTCAGTTCACATTTGTAGGTGGATCATCAGTGTTAGAGCTAAAATTAGCATGTTTAAAGTGATTTTCATGCTTCCAGGGGCCCAAAACACAAGATTTATGGAATGGTTAAAAGTGCATGAAAATGGCCAATTTACTCACTCTGAGTTCTCAAAAAGGGTTTCTTCACCCCGGGAAGTTAATTAAATACCATTTGGAGGCATTTAATGTTAGAGCAAAAACGGCTGATTTTCGACAAAAGAGATAACACCCCCCCATTACGTCATGCTTCAGAAATGTGGAAAATGGTCCGTTTTCAAATGTTTTATTTTTGAACGTCAGTTCACATTTGTAGGTGGATCATCAGTGTTAGAGCTAAAATTAGCATGTTTAAAGTGATTTTCATGCTTCCAGGGGCTCGGGAAGTGAAATAAATACCATTTGGAGGCATTTAATGTTCGAAAAAAACGGCTGATTTTCGACAAAAGAGATAACACCCCCCCATTACGTCATGCTTCAGAAATGTGGAAAATGGTCCGTTTTCAAATGTTTTATTTTTGAACGTCAGTTCACATTTGTAGGTGGATCATCAGTGTTAGAGCTAAAATTAGCATGTTTAAAGTGATTTTCATGCTTCCAGGGGCCCAAAACACAAGATTTATGGAATGGTTAAAAGTGCATGAAAATGGCCAATTTACTCACTCTGAGTTCTCAAAAAGGGTTTCTTCACCCCGGGAAGTTAATTAAATACCATTTGGAGGCATTTAATGTTCGAGCAAAAACGGCTGATTTTCGACAAAAGAGATAACACCCCCCCATTACGTCATGCTTCAGAAATGTGGAAAATGGTCAGTTTTCAAATGTTTTATTTTTGAACGTCAGTTCACATTTGTAGGTGGATCATCAGTGTTAGAGCTAAAATTAGCATGTTTAAAGTGATTTTCATGCTTCCAGGGGCCCAAAACACAAGATTTATGGAATGGTTAAAAGTGCATGAAAATGGCCAATTTACTCACTCTGAGTTCTCAAAAAGGGTTTCTTCACCCCGGGAAGTTAATTAAATACCATTTGGAGGCATTTAATGTTAGAGCAAAAACGGCTGATTTTCGACAAAAGAGATAACACCCCCCCATTACGTCATGCTTCAGAAATGTGGAAAATGGTCCGTTTTCAAATGTTTTATTTTTGAACGTCAGTTCACATTTGTAGGTGGATCATCAGTGTTAGAGCTAAAATTAGCATGTTTAAAGTGATTTTCATGCTTCTTGGGGCCCAAAACACAAGATTTATGGAATGGTTAAAAGTGCATGAAAATGGCCAATTTACTCACTCTGAGTTCTCAAAAAGGGTTTCTTCACCCCGGGAAGTTAATTAAATACCATTTGGAGGCATTTAATGTTAGAGCAAAAACGGCTGATTTTCGACAAAAGAGATAACACCCCCCCATTACGTCATGCTTCAGAAATGTGGAAAATGGTCCGTTTTCAAATGTTTTATTTTTGAACGTCAGTTCACATTTGTAGGTGGATCATCAGTGTTAGAGCTAAAATTAGCATGTTTAAAGTGATTTTCATGCTTCCAGGGGCCCAAAACACAAGATTTATGAAATGGTTAAAAGTGCATGAAAATGGCCAATTTACTCACTCTGAGTTCTCAAAAAGGGTTTCTTCACCCCGGGAAGTTAATTAAATACCATTTGGAGGCATTTAATGTTCGAGCAAAAACGGCTGATTTTCGACAAAAGAGATAACACCCCCCCATTACGTCATGCTTCAGAAATGTGGAAAATGGTCCGTTTTCAAATGTTTTATTTTTGAACGTCAGTTCACATTTGTAGGTGGATCATCAGTGTTAGAGCTAAAATTAGCATGTTTAAAGTGATTTTCATGCTTCCAGGGGCTCGGGAAGTGAAATAAATACCATTTGGAGGCATTTAATGTTCGAAAAAAACGGCTGATTTTCGACAAAAGAGATAACACCCCCCCATTACGTCATGCTTCAGAAATGTGGAAAATGGTCCGTTTTCAAATGTTTTATTTTCGAACGTCAGTTCACATTTGTAGGTGGATCATCAGTGTTAGAGCTAAAATTAGCATGTTTAAAGTGATTTTCATGCTTCCAGGGGCCCAAAACACAAGATTTATGGAATGGTTAAAAGTGCATGAAAATGGCCAATTTACTCACTCTGAGTTCTCAAAAAGGGTTTCTTCACCCCGGGAAGTTAATTAAATACCATTTGGAGGCATTTAATGTTCGAGCAAAAACGGCTGATTTTCGACAAAAGAGATAACACCCCCCCATTACGTCATGCTTCAGAAATGTGGAAAATGGTCAGTTTTCAAATGTTTTATTTTTGAACGTCAGTTCACATTTGTAGGTGGATCATCAGTGTTAGAGCTAAAATTAGCATGTTTAAAGTGATTTTCATGCTTCCAGGGGCCCAAAACACAAGATTTATGGAATGGTTAAAAGTGCATGAAAATGGCCAATTTACTCACTCTGAGTTCTCAAAAAGGGTTTCTTAACCCCGGGAAGTTAATTAAATACCATTTGGAGGCATTTAATGTTAGAGCAAAAACGGCTGATTTTCCACAAAAGAGATAACACCCCCCCATTACGTCATGCTTCAGAAATGTGGAAAATGGTCCGTTTTCAAATGTTTTATTTTTGAACGTCAGTTCACATTTGTAGGTGGATCATCAGTGTTAGAGCTAAAATTAGCATGTTTAAAGTGATTTTCATGCTTCCAGGGGCCCAAAACACAAGATTTATGGAATGGTTAAAAGTGCATGAAAATGGCCAATTTACTCACTCTGAGTTCTCAAAAAGGGTTTCTTCACCCCGGGAAGTTAATTAAATACCATTTGGAGGCATTTAATGTTAGAGCAAAAACGGCTGATTTTCGACAAAAGAGATAACACCCCCCCATTACGTCATGCTTCAGAAATGTGGAAAATGGTCCGTTTTCAAATGTTTTATTTTTGAACGTCAGTTCACATTTGTAGGTGGATCATCAGTGTTAGAGCTAAAATTAGCATGTTTAAAGTGATTTTCATGCTTCCAGGGGCTCGGGAAGTGAAATAAATACCATTTGGAGGCATTTAATGTTCGAAAAAAACGGCTGATTTTCGACAAAAGAGATAACACCCCCCCATTACGTCATGCTTCAGAAATGTGGAAAATGGTCCGTTTTCAAATGTTTTATTTTTGAACGTCAGTTCACATTTGTAGGTGGATCATCAGTGTTAGAGCTAAAATTAGCATGTTTAAAGTGATTTTCATGCTTCCAGGGGCCCAAAACACAAGATTTATGGAATGGTTAAAAGTGCATGAAAATGGCCAATTTACTCACTCTGAGTTCTCAAAAAGGGTTTCTTCACCCCGGGAAGTTAATTAAATACCATTTGGAGGCATTTAATGTTCGAGCAAAAACGGCTGATTTTCGACAAAAGAGATAACACCCCCCCATTACGTCATGCTTCAGAAATGTGGAAAATGGTCAGTTTTCAAATGTTTTATTTTTGAACGTCAGTTCACATTTGTAGGTGGATCATCAGTGTTAGAGCTAAAATTAGCATGTTTAAAGTGATTTTCATGCTTCCAGGGGCCCAAAACACAAGATTTATGGAATGGTTAAAAGTGCATGAAAATGGCCAATTTACTCACTCTGAGTTCTCAAAAAGGGTTTCTTCACCCCGGGAAGTTAATTAAATACCATTTGGAGGCATTTAATGTTAGAGCAAAAACGGCTGATTTTCGACAAAAGAGATAACACCCCCCCATTACGTCATGCTTCAGAAATGTGGAAAATGGTCCGTTTTCAAATGTTTTATTTTTGAACGTCAGTTCACATTTGTAGGTGGATCATCAGTGTTAGAGCTAAAATTAGCATGTTTAAAGTGATTTTCATGCTTCTTGGGGCCCAAAACACAAGATTTATGGAATGGTTAAAAGTGCATGAAAATGGCCAATTTACTCACTCTGAGTTCTCAAAAAGGGTTTCTTCACCCCGGGAAGTTAATTAAATACCATTTGGAGGCATTTAATGTTAGAGCAAAAACGGCTGATTTTCGACAAAAGAGATAACACCCCCCCATTACGTCATGCTTCAGAAATGTGGAAAATGGTCCGTTTTCAAATGTTTTATTTTTGAACGTCAGTTCACATTTGTAGGTGGATCATCAGTGTTAGAGCTAAAATTAGCATGTTTAAAGTGATTTTCATGCTTCCAGGGGCCCAAAACACAAGATTTATGGAATGGTTAAAAGTGCATGAAAATGGCCAATTTACTCACTCTGAGTTCTCAAAAAGGGTTTCTTCACCCCGGGAAGTTAATTAAATACCATTTGGAGGCATTTATTGTTAGAGCAAAAACGGCTGATTTTCGACAAAAGAGATAACACCCCCCCATTACGTCATGCTTCAGAAATGTGGAAAATGGTCCGTTTTCAAATGTTTTATTTTTGAACGTCAGTTCACATTTGTAGGTGGATCATCAGTGTTAGAGCTAAAATTAGCATGTTTAAAGTGATTTTCATGCTTCTTGGGGCCCAAAACACAAGATTTATGGAATGGTTAAAAGTGCATGAAAATGGCCAATTTACTCACTCTGAGTTCTCAAAAAGGGTTTCTTCACCCCGGGAAGTTAATTAAATACTATTTGGAGGCATTTAATGTTAGAGCAAAAACGGCTGATTTTCGACAAAAGAGATAACACCCCCCCATTACGTCATGCTTCAGAAATGTGGAAAATGGTCCGTTTTCAAATGTTTTATTTTTGAACGTCAGTTCACATTTGTAGGTGGATCATCAGTGTTAGAGCTAAAATTAGCATGTTTAAAGTGATTTTCATGCTTCCAGGGGCCCAAAACACAAGATTTATGAAATGGTTAAAAGTGCATGAAAATGGCCAATTTACTCACTCTGAGTTCTCAAAAAGGGTTTCTTCACCCCGGGAAGTTAATTAAATACCATTTGGAGGCATTTAATGTTCGAGCAAAAACGGCTGATTTTCGACAAAAGAGATAACACCCCCCCATTACGTCATGCTTCAGAAATGTGGAAAATGGTCCGTTTTCAAATGTTTTATTTTTGAACGTCAGTTCACATTTGTAGGTGGATCATCAGTGTTAGAGCTAAAATTAGCATGTTTAAAGTGATTTTCATGCTTCCAGGGGCTCGGGAAGTGAAATAAATACCATTTGGAGGCATTTAATGTTCGAAAAAAACGGCTGATTTTCGACAAAAGAGATAACACCCCCCCATTACGTCATGCTTCAGAAATGTGGAAAATGGTCCGTTTTCAAATGTTTTATTTTCGAACGTCAGTTCACATTTGTAGGTGGATCATCAGTGTTAGAGCTAAAATTAGCATGTTTAAAGTGATTTTCATGCTTCCAGGGGCCCAAAACACAAGATTTATGGAATGGTTAAAAGTGCATGAAAATGGCCAATTTACTCACTCTGAGTTCTCAAAAAGGGTTTCTTCACCCCGGGAAGTTAATTAAATACCATTTGGAGGCATTTAATGTTCGAGCAAAAACGGCTGATTTTCGACAAAAGAGATAACACCCCCCCATTACGTCATGCTTCAGAAATGTGGAAAATGGTCAGTTTTCAAATGTTTTATTTTTGAACGTCAGTTCACATTTGTAGGTGGATCATCAGTGTTAGAGCTAAAATTAGCATGTTTAAAGTGATTTTCATGCTTCCAGGGGCCCAAAACACAAGATTTATGGAATGGTTAAAAGTGCATGAAAATGGCCAATTTACTCACTCTGAGTTCTCAAAAAGGGTTTCTTAACCCCGGGAAGTTAATTAAATACCATTTGGAGGCATTTAATGTTAGAGCAAAAACGGCTGATTTTCCACAAAAGAGATAACACCCCCCCATTACGTCATGCTTCAGAAATGTGGAAAATGGTCCGTTTTCAAATGTTTTATTTTTGAACGTCAGTTCACATTTGTAGGTGGATCATCAGTGTTAGAGCTAAAATTAGCATGTTTAAAGTGATTTTCATGCTTCCAGGGGCTCGGGAAGTGAAATAAATACCATTTGGAGGCATTTAATGTTCGAGCAAAAACGGCTGATTTTTGACAAAAGAGATAACACCCCCCCATTACGTCATGCTTCAGAAATGTGGAAAATGGTCCGTTTTCAAATGTTTTATTTTTGAACGTCAGTTCACATTTGTAGGTGGATCATCAGTGTTAGAGCTAAAATTAGCATGTTTAAAGTGATTTTCATGCTTCCAGGGGCCCAAAACACAAGATTTATGGAATGGTTAAAAGTGCATGAAAATGGCCAATTTACTCACTCTGAGTTCTCAAAAAGGGTTTCTTCACCCCGGGAAGTTAATTAAAAACCATTTGGAGGCATTTAATGTTCGAGCAAAAACGGCTGATTTTCGACAAAAGAGATAACACCCCCCCATTACGTCATGCTTCAGAAATGTGGAAAATGGTCCGTTTTCAAATGTTTTATTTTTGAACGTCAGTTCACATTTGTAGGTGGATCATCAGTGTTAGAGCTAAAATTAGCATGTTTAAAGTGATTTTCATGCTTCCAGGGGCCCAAAACACAAGATTTATGGAATGGTTAAAAGTGCATGAAAATGGCCAATTTACTCACTCTGAGTTCTCAAAAAGGGTTTCGTCACCCCGGGAAGTTAATTAAATACCATTTGGAGGCATTTAATGTTCGAGCAAAAACGGCTGATTTTCGACAAAAGAGATAACACCCCCCCCATTACGTCATGCTTCAGAAATGTGGAAAATGGTCCGTTTTCAAATGTTTCATTTTTGAACGTCAGTTCACATTTGTAGGTGGATCATCAGTGTTAGAGCTAAAATTAGCATGTTTAAAGTGATTTTCATGCTTCCAGGGGCCCAAAACACAAGATTTATGGAATGGTTAAAAGTGCATGAAAATGGCCAATTTACTCACTCTGAGTTCTCAAAAAGGGTTTCTTCACCCCGGGAAGTTAATTAAATACCATTTGGAGGCATTTAATGTTAGAGCAAAAACGGCTGATTTTCGACAAAAGAGATAACACCCCCCATTACGTCATGCTTCAGAAATGTGGAAAATGGTCCGTTTTCAAATGTTTTATTTTTGAACGTCAGTTCACATTTGTAGGTGGATCATCAGTGTTAGAGCTAAAATTAGCATGTTTAAAGTGATTTTCATGCTTCTTGGGGCCCAAAACACAAGATTTATGGAATGGTTAAAAGTGCATGAAAATGGCCAATTTACTCACTCTGAGTTCTCAAAAAGGGTTTCTTCACCCCGGGAAGTTAATTAAATACCATTTGGAGGCATTTAATGTTAGAGCAAAAACGGCTGATTTTCGACAAAAGAGATAACACCCCCCCATTACGTCATGCTTCAGAAATGTGGAAAATGGTCCGTTTTCAAATGTTTTATTTTTGAACGTCAGTTCACATTTGTAGGTGGATCATCAGTGTTAGAGCTAAAATTAGCATGTTTAAAGTGATTTTCATGCTTCCAGGGGCTCGGGAAGTGAAATAAATACCATTTGGAGGCATTTAATGTTCGAAAAAAACGGCTGATTTTCGACAAAAGAGATAACACCCCCCCATTACGTCATGCTTCAGAAATGTGGAAAATGGTCCGTTTTCAAATGTTTTATTTTTGAACGTCAGTTCACATTTGTAGGTGGATCATCAGTGTTAGAGCTAAAATTAGCATGTTTAAAGTGATTTTCATGCTTCCAGGGGCCCAAAACACAAGATTTATGGAATGGTTAAAAGTGCATGAAAATGGCCAATTTACTCACTCTGAGTTCTCAAAAAGGGTTTCTTCACCCCGGGAAGTTAATTAAATACCATTTGGAGGCATTTAATGTTCGAGCAAAAACGGCTGATTTTCGACAAAAGAGATAACACCCCCCCATTACGTCATGCTTCAGAAATGTGGAAAATGGTCAGTTTTCAAATGTTTTATTTTTGAACGTCACTTCACATTTGTAGGTGGATCATCAGTGTTAGAGCTAAAATTAGCATGTTTAAAGTGATTTTCATGCTTCCAGGGGCCCAAAACACAAGATTTATGGAATGGTTAAAAGTGCATGAAAATGGCCAATTTACTCACTCTGAGTTCTCAAAAAGGGTTTCTTCACCCCGGGAAGTTAATTAAATACCATTTGGAGGCATTTAATGTTAGAGCAAAAACGGCTGATTTTCGACAAAAGAGATAACACCCCCCCATTACGTCATGCTTCAGAAATGTGGAAAATGGTCCGTTTTCAAATGTTTTATTTTTGAACGTCAGTTCACATTTGTAGGTGGATCATCAGTGTTAGAGCTAAAATTAGCATGTTTAAAGTGATTTTCATGCTTCTTGGGGCCCAAAACACAAGATTTATGGAATGGTTAAAAGTGCATGAAAATGGCCAATTTACTCACTCTGAGTTCTCAAAAAGGGTTTCTTCACCCCGGGAAGTTAATTAAATACCATTTGGAGGCATTTAATGTTAGAGCAAAAACGGCTGATTTTCGACAAAAGAGATAACACCCCCCCATTACGTCATGCTTCAGAAATGTGGAAAATGGTCCGTTTTCAAATGTTTTATTTTTGAACGTCAGTTCACATTTGTAGGTGGATCATCAGTGTTAGAGCTAAAATTAGCATGTTTAAAGTGATTTTCATGCTTCCAGGGGCCCAAAACACAAGATTTATGGAATGGTTAAAAGTGCATGAAAATGGCCAATTTACTCACTCTGAGTTCTCAAAAAGGGTTTCTTCACCCCGGGAAGTTAATTAAATACCATTTGGAGGCATTTATTGTTAGAGCAAAAACGGCTGATTTTCGACAAAAGAGATAACACCCCCCATTACGTCATGCTTCAGAAATGTGGAAAATGGTCCGTTTTCAAATGTTTTATTTTTGAACGTCAGTTCACATTTGTAGGTGGATCATCAGTGTTAGAGCTAAAATTAGCATGTTTAAAGTGATTTTCATGCTTCTTGGGGCCCAAAACACAAGATTTATGGAATGGTTAAAAGTGCATGAAAATGGCCAATTTACTCACTCTGAGTTCTCAAAAGGGTTTCTTCACCCGGGAAGTTAATTAAATACTATTTGGAGGCATTTAATGTTAGAGCAAAAACGGCTGATTTTCGACAAAAGAGATAACACCCCCCCATTACGTCATGCTTCAGAAATGTGGAAAATGGTCCGTTTTCAAATGTTTTATTTTTGAACGTCAGTTCACATTTGTAGGTGGATCATCAGTGTTAGAGCTAAAATTAGCATGTTTAAAGTGATTTTCATGCTTCCAGGGGCCCAAAACACAAGATTTATGAAATGGTTAAAAGTGCATGAAAATGGCCAATTTACTCACTCTGAGTTCTCAAAAAGGGTTTCTTCACCCCGGGAAGTTAATTAAATACCATTTGGAGGCATTTAATGTTCGAGCAAAAACGGCTGATTTTCGACAAAAGAGATAACACCCCCCCATTACGTCATGCTTCAGAAATGTGGAAAATGGTCCGTTTTCAAATGTTTTATTTTTGAACGTCAGTTCACATTTGTAGGTGGATCATCAGTGTTAGAGCTAAAATTAGCATGTTTAAAGTGATTTTCATGCTTCCAGGGGCTCGGGAAGTGAAATAAATACCATTTGGAGGCATTTAATGTTCGAAAAAAACGGCTGATTTTCGACAAAAGAGATAACACCACCCCCCCATTACGTCATGCTTCAGAAATGTGGAAAATGGTCCGTTTTCAAATGTTTTATTTTCGAACGTCAGTTCACATTTGTAGGTGGATCATCAGTGTTAGAGCTAAAATTAGCATGTTTAAAGTGATTTTCATGCTTCCAGGGGCCCAAAACACAAGATTTATGGAATGGTTAAAAGTGCATGAAAATGGCCAATTTACTCACTCTGAGTTCTCAAAAAGGGTTTCGTCACCCCGGGAAGTTAATTAAATACCATTTGGAGGCATTTAATGTTCGAGCAAAAACGGCTGATTTTCGACAAAAGAGATAACACCCCCCCCATTACGTCATGCTTCAGAAATGTGGAAAATGGTCCGTTTTCAAATGTTTCATTTTTGAACGTCAGTTCACATTTGTAGGTGGATCATCAGTGTTAGAGCTAAAATTAGCATGTTTAAAGTGATTTTCATGCTTCCAGGGGCCCAAAACACAAGATTTATGGAATGGTTAAAAGTGCATGAAAATGGCCAATTTACTCACTCTGAGTTCTCAAAAAGGGTTTCTTCACCCCGGGAAGTTAATTAAATACCATTTGGAGGCATTTAATGTTAGAGCAAAAACGGCTGATTTTCGACAAAAGAGATAACACCCCCCATTACGTCATGCTTCAGAAATGTGGAAAATGGTCCGTTTTCAAATGTTTTATTTTTGAACGTCAGTTCACATTTGTAGGTGGATCATCAGTGTTAGAGCTAAAATTAGCATGTTTAAAGTGATTTTCATGCTTCTTGGGGCCCAAAACACAAGATTTATGGAATGGTTAAAAGTGCATGAAAATGGCCAATTTACTCACTCTGAGTTCTCAAAAAGGGTTTCTTCACCCCGGGAAGTTAATTAAATACCATTTGGAGGCATTTAATGTTAGAGCAAAAACGGCTGATTTTCGACAAAAGAGATAACACCCCCCCATTACGTCATGCTTCAGAAATGTGGAAAATGGTCCGTTTTCAAATGTTTTATTTTTGAACGTCAGTTCACATTTGTAGGTGGATCATCAGTGTTAGAGCTAAAATTAGCATGTTTAAAGTGATTTTCATGCTTCCAGGGGCTCGGGAAGTGAAATAAATACCATTTGGAGGCATTTAATGTTCGAAAAAACGGCTGATTTTCGACAAAAGAGATAACACCCCCCCATTACGTCATGCTTCAGAAATGTGGAAAATGGTCCGTTTTCAAATGTTTTATTTTTGAACGTCAGTTCACATTTGTAGGTGGATCATCAGTGTTAGAGCTAAAATTAGCATGTTTAAAGTGATTTTCATGCTTCCAGGGGCCCAAAACACAAGATTTATGGAATGGTTAAAAGTGCATGAAAATGGCCAATTTACTCACTCTGAGTTCTCAAAAAGGGTTTCTTCACCCCGGGAAGTTAATTAAATACCATTTGGAGGCATTTAATGTTCGAGCAAAAACGGCTGATTTTCGACAA
>NW_028246303.1:0-64462 GCF_964263255.1 Lissotriton vulgaris | reverse complement strand
CTGCCCATTTTCATAAAGCATTCCATTAGAGTGTATCTTTTGCAGCTGACTTCCTAGTGTGGGTCTCCGCTCATACCATCGCCTCATGTTGTTCTGTCGACTGTGTGCTTCTCTCCCCCACCAGCATGCCATTCCACCAAGCACACAATATTGGTCTCTGTGGAGCCCTTCTTTCCCCCCTTACACCCCCAATCATCCACTGTGTCCTCCTTTGCCCGTGCCCATCTCCCCACACCTGCTCTCCATTTTGCTTTGTCCCCTGTTGGCTCCCTGAATCCAACCTGTTCCAATGTCGTCGTTTTTTGGGGGGCGTTCAGCACTACTTTTTATTAATGAGTCCATCTCAGAATAGTAAAATAAAAAATAAAAATGCTTGCCTCTTTTTGTCCTGTGCATCCCTTAGAGGAGCGATTTGGAAACACTATATACTCAGAGCTGGACGACCCATGCTCTTAGACGGGCTTGCTACGCCAAGATCAATACCTTGAGTAGTGATTGGAGTGAGGAACAGTGTTGTTTCATAAGCGGTTATCTTCAACCGAGGACATTTGACAGACTGCGCTGTCCTGAAAAGACCTGTGGCATTATTCCACCAGGTTCGAAACCTCGACATATTCTCAAGGTTATCATGCACACTTGCGTTCAAACTAGGATGTATGCAAGCTGGCGATACGCTGATACCTGGAGTTGGCTGTCTATATATAAATATTTAGCACACACTGAGCACTATATGCACCTTGCACTGTCTGCACTAGGCTATACATATGCTATATTTTGTTGATGCACTAACGCACTACTTGGCAAAAGGACTGGGCCTTATGACTCATTGAATGATATACTACTAAAGTCCTATGCAATTGTTTTAATTGGGTTGGTAGATGGAATCACTGTTTGTTCTCACCATATTTTGCAGGCATGTGCAAGTATTTTGGCGTGCGCCTACAAAAGGACATGGTGGCTGCAGCATATTGTGCTTTTAAAAAAAACATATTATTCATCAGTCCATCTCAGATTGGGAAGTAACAAAAACCAGGCGCCATGGGAAAACCAGAAAGAGGGGTTTCACGCGGACGGCGAACACGGAACACAGCGAAACTGAAATCGGGCTGTGACTGAGAAGGTGGTGGCTGCCAGCGCAGGTGCGCTATTTGTAATGGAGAGGGAGGCCCGGCGCCAGCAGCTGAAGACCAGCACTGTGGGGCACCCATGCCGAGAGGTGTGTGTGTGTGTGTGTGTGTGTGTGTGTGTGTGTGTGTGTGTGGGTTTGTGTTACTATCCTTGTGGGGACTTGGGCATGATAACACACTCACGCTGTGGGGACTTGATTGCACTGTGGGGACCTGAACCCAGGTCCCCACAAGGTAATGTCTTCTAAATGATAAAAAATGACTTCAGGAACATCTGTGTCAATTTTTACAACTTTTGAAAAAATTGCCTTGTGGGGACCTGTGTTTCATAAAGTGTGTTTAAATTTTTGCTCGCTCTGTCCCCGTAGGCAGGAGGTGGTACTGCAGTCCTAAACACACTTTGCATTTTAAACACACTTTGCTCACAGAAGCAAATACTAGCAGCAGAAAGGATGCACATTTCGAAGGGAAAGCTCCATATCCCTTTATTTATCCAAATTTTTTGAATGTAAATTAACCTTTTCTCTACATAAAAACTTATTTACATGATGCTGCTATTGAATTTAGTCTTTTTGTGTCTGAAAAGTGTGGTTTTATGAGCATTTTTAAAATCTATTTGAGTTGTAACACTTCACTATAGCCATGTGATCTTTATCTTCAATTAAAGAATGATGGTGCACTGGACTGTGATATAAAGTAAATGATTCTGATCATGTTTTGTAAATAACTTAGGGGACTATTCAGGCCCAGTGTTCAGAGCCCTTGTCTTTTTTCGCTATTGCAAAGTCAATTCACTCCAAGACTCTGGCCATCCTTTGGTGGACTAGCCAGCCAGAGTCGACTTCAGTGCTGGTGGTGCCTGGTGCAACAGTCTTTTTTGGCGATTTCTTGATATTCCTTAATTGCGAATTTGCAAATTGCGAATTCGCAAATAAGAAATACTTTCCCATTCACCAGGAGTCCCACAGCAAGGAATGGGAAGTAATTCTCAATTTGCGATTCGCAATTTGCTAATCGCAATTTGAGAATAATTTGAAGGGGTGCAGGGGTGTCCAAAGGACACCCTGCTGCACCCCTGAAATTTACATGTGTGTACATATGGCGCACATACATGCCCTAAGGGCATGTATGTGCGCCACATGGCACCTTTACAAATGCCAAAAAGTGCATTTGTAAAATAATTTGCGATTTCCTAATTGGAATTCGCGCAACGTGAGTGCTTCATACATAGCATTTAAGGAATCGCAATTTGCGATTCCGTAAATGCTGACTCAAAATTAAGGAATCGCAAATTTTGTGATTCCTTAATTTTGCGATGCGATTTCCATGATACATCGCATTTTCCTTATTTTTTCTCGCAAACGCTGTTTTTTTGCGAATCGCAGCGTTTGCGAGAAAAAAAACGGATGATACATCTGCCCCAAAATTTATGTTTACCTCTTTACTACACAAACACAAAATCTGCACCATTTGCCAGCAAGTTTCGTGACACATTTTTCCTGAAGAAAATTCAGTCTGTAAAAATTCTTGGGGTGAGAAATGTGTCTTCCAGTTGTAATCCAATACATTGTTTGCGTTAAAAAAAAAAAGGATTAGAGTTTACATTGGTTTGAAGGAATAAAGAACAGGACAGAACTTGTTATAATTTATCATTTGCATTTACAATTAAATACTAACCTGTGATAAAAGGTGTTTCTTTTTTACTAAGCGCATATCAGGTACTCTTCAAAACTTGCCCTAGCACAGAGTTTAAATTGCAGTGGTTTACCTGTTTTAAAGCTTTCTCAACTCGTATGAGAGAGATTTCAGGAACAGAAATAACGAGTTATTAGATATTAGCTTGCATAATGTTCTGAACTTTCAGCGCTTCCTTGAAATGCGTTCTTTATGAAAGCAGAGTCCGTGAAATAAATGGTTTGGGAAAAAATACCTGTGAAGTTGGTGCGCACGGATGTAAGCAAAACACTTTTACAAGTCTGCTCACTGAAGAAACACTTTACCCAGTTTGAATAGCATTTCCTCTGCCCCTCGGAATGATAATCCTGGCGGCCTTAAAGCAAACCAAACCTGTAAGGTTTCAGGTTGGCCGAGCACAGATATGCAGATTCACCTTCGCGCATAACAAAAGGGACATAAGCCCTCAAGAGGCCAGCGCGCTGGAATCACCTGAGCAGGAAACTCTCCCAGACTGGGGGATGGGCCCTGCTGAAAATACGGCACCTTTGCAGCGAAAGGCAACATGAGATGTGACTGACTGGGACACTGAGAGCAGAACGAGGTTTAAACACACAGAGACTAAACCCGGTCTAACTCTTAGTGAGTTTGTAAACATTAATAAAGCAATTTGTGTAATTTAGAAATGCAGGCATGAAGTCATCCAGAGGTTTATTTGTCACTAAAATTAATTGGGAGAGTATGTGGCATGTCAGCTCAACATTCTGTGATTCTGGGCAATTCACATACTCTCCCAGTGCCTACAAAACAAGCATTGTCATAGCCAATACATCCTGCCTTTGTCACCTGATAAGTGTTTAGTGATGCAGCACGTTATCCTGGGTGTTCCAACATCTACTGTGATTTCATGTGCCAATGAGGATGTAGGGAGGCTATGTACAACAAGAATGTGTGTATACTGAATGCTAGAAACAAAGGGAACAATTAACACCAATCTGTCTTTTATTAAATAAAGCTGCCTAGAATGTTGTGAGGCCAGTGTTGTGCACTGTTAATAGAGATTACTTAGAAAGCAGGTTTTCTTATTAGAGGTCTGTTTTATAGTTAACTGTTACCTCACGGCCACTTCTAGACATTTTACTGGAAAGAATGCATATTGGTGTAGCTACCTCTTTTGACCATACATGGAGTCAAGGGGGAGGATCAGTATGCATATGGTATGACTGTCAGGTTAGCCAGTCCAGCTTCCATCTTGTTTGAGGATTACATCACTTTTCTGCGGCCAGGAGTACATAGTGCTGGACCTGGGCAAATAAATAGTGGCAACTAAACCCCACCACTGTGGTGTTAAAAATCTCTGAACAAAATTCGATTTTTGATAAAACTTCAAAAGTCAACAGGTGGGGTGCGTGCAGAGTGCAGAGTGGTAGTGCAGAGTGGTAGTGCAGAGTGGTAGTGCAGAGTGGTAGTGCAGAGTGGTAGTGCAGACTGCAGAGTGGTAGTGCAGAGTGCAGAGTGGTAGTGCAGAGTGGTAGTGCAGAGTGGTAGTGCAGAGTGGTAGTGCAGAGTGGTAGTGCAGAGTGGTAGTGCAGAGTGCAGAGTGGTAGTGCAGAGTGCAGTTTGGTAGTGCAGAGTGCAGAGTGGTAGAGCAGAGTGGTAGTGCAGAGTGGTAGTGCAGAGTGGTAGTGCAGAGTGGTAGTGCAGAGTGCAGAGTGGTAGTGCAGAGTGCAGAGTGGTAGTGCAGAGTGCAGAGTGGTAGTGCAGAGTGCAGTTTGGTAGTGCAGAGTGCAGTTTGGTAGTGCAAAGTGCAGTTTGGTAGTGCAGAGTGTAGAGTGGTAGTGCAGAGTGCAGAGTGGTAGTGCAGAGTGCAGAGTGGTAGTGCAGAGTGCAGAGTGGTAGTGCAGAGTGGTAGTGCAGAGTGCAGAGTGGTAGTGCAGAGTGGTAGTGCAGAGTGGTAGTGCAGTGTGCAGAGTGGCAGTGCAGAGTGCAGATTGAGAGTGCGAGTGGTAGTGCAGAGTGCAGATTGAGAGTGCGAGTGGTAGTGCAGAGTGGTAGTGCAGAGTGGTAGTGCAGAGTGGTAGTGCAGAGTGGTAGTGCAGAGTGGTAGTGCAGAGTGGCAGTGCAGAGTGCAGAGTGGTAGTGCAGAGTGCAGCGTGGTAGTGCAGAGTGGTAGTGGAGAGTGCAGAGTGGTAGTGGAGAGTGGTAGTGGAGAGTGCAGAGTGGTAGTGGAGAGTGCAGAGTGGTAGTGGAGAGTGGTAGTGGAGAGTGCAGAGTGGTAGTGGAGAGTGCAGAGTGGTAGTGGAGAGTGGTAGTGGAGAGTGCAGAGTGCAGATTGGTAGTGCAGAGTGCAGAGTTGTAATGCAGAGTGGTAGTGCAGAGTGCAGAGTGGTAGTGCAGAGTGGTAGTGCAGAGTGGTAGTGCAGAGTGGTAGTGCTGAGTGGTAGTGCAGAGTGCAGAGTGGTAGTGCAGAGTGGTAGTGCAGAGTGCAGAGTGGTAGTGCGGAGTGGTAGTGCAGAGTGGTAGTGCAGAGTGGTAGTGCAGAGTGGTAGTGCAGAGTGGTAGTGCAGAGTGCAGAGTGGTAGTGCAGAGTGGTAGTGCAGAGTGCAGAGTGGCAGTGCAGAGTGGTAGTGCAGAGTGGTAGTGCAGAGTGGTAGTGCAGAGTGGTAGTGCAGAGTGGTAGTGCAGAGTGGTAGTGCAGAGTGCAGATTGGTAGTGCAGATTGGTAGTGCAGAGTGGTAGTGCAGAGTGGTAGTGCAGAGTGCAGAGTGGTAGTGCAGAGTGCAGAGTGGTAGTGCAGAGTGGTAGTGCAGAGTGCAGAGTGGTAGTGCAGAGTGCAGAGTGGTAGTGCAGAGTGCAGAGTGGTAGTGCAGAGTGCAGAGTGGTAGTGCAGAGTGGTAGTGCAGAGTGCAGATTGGTAGTACAGATTGAGAGTGCGAGTGGTAGTGCAGAGTGCAGATTGGTAGTGCAGATTGAGAGTGCGAGTGGTAGTGCAGAGTACAGATTGGTAGTGCAGATTGAGAGTGCGAGTGGTAGTGCAGAGTGGTAGTGGTAGTGCAGAGTGCAGAGTGCAGAGTGGTAGTGCAGAGTGGTAGTGCAGAGTGCAGAGTGGTAGTGGTAGTGCAGAGTGGTAGTGGTAGTGCAGAGTGCAGAGTGGTAGTGCAGAGTGGTAGTGCAGAGTGGTAGTGGTAGTGCAGAGTGCAGAGTGGTAGTGCAGAGTGGTAGTGCAGAGTGGTAGTGGTAGTGAAGAGTGCAGAGTGGTAGTGCAGAGTGGTAGTGGTAATGCAGAGTGCAGAGTGGTAGTGCAGAGTGCAGAGTGGTAGTGCAGAGTGGTAGTGCAGAGTGGTAGTGCAGAGTGGTAGTGGTAGTGAAGAGTGCAGAGTGGTAGTGCAGAGTGGTAGTGCAGAGTCGTAGTGCAGAATGCAGAGTGGAAGTGCAGAGTGGAAGTGCAGAGTGCAGAGTGGTAGTGCAGAGTGCAGAGTGATAGTGCAGAGTGGTAGTGCAGAGTGGTAGTGCAGAGTGGTAGTGCAGAGTGGTAGTGCAGAGGGGTAGTGCAGAGTGCAGAGTGGTAGTGCAGAGTGGTAGTGCAGAGTGGTAGTGCAGAGTGCAGATTGGTAGTGCAGATTGAGAGTGCGAGTGGTAGTGCAGAGTGCAGATTGGTAGTGCAGATTGAGAGTGCGAGTGGTAGTGCAGAGTGCAGATTGGTAGTGGTAGTGCAGAGTGCAGAGTGGTAGTGGTAGTGCAGAGTGCAGAGTGGTAGTGCAGAGTGCAGAGTGGTAGTGCAGAGTGGTAGTGCAGAGTGCAGAGTGCAGAGTGGTAGTGCAGAGTGGTAGTGCAGAGTGCAGAGTGGTAGTGGTAGTGCAGAGTGCAGAGTGGTAGTGCAGAGTGGTAGTGCAGAGTGGAAGTGCAGAGTGCAGAGTGGTAGTGCAGAGTGCAGAGTGGTAGTGCAGAGTGGTAGTGCAGAGTGCAGAGTGGTAGTGCAGAGTGCAGAGTGGTAGTGCAGAGTGCAGAGTGGTAGTGCAGAGTGGTAGTGCAGAGTGGTAGTGCAGAGTGCAGAGTGGTAGTGCAGAGTGGTAGTGCAGAGTGGTAGTGTAGAGTGGTAGTGCAGAGTGGTAGTGCAGAGTGCAGAGTGGTAGTGCAGAGTGGTAGTGCAGAGTGGTAGAGCAGAGTGGTAGTGCAGAGTGGTAGTGCAGAGTGGTAGTGCAGAGTGGAAGTGCAGAGTGCAGAGTGGAAGTGCAGAGTGCAGAGTGGTAGTGCAGAGTGCAGAGTGCAGAGTGGAAGTGCAGAGTGCAGAGTGGAAGTGCAGAGTGCAGAGTGGAAGTGCAGAGTGCAGAGTGGAAGTGCAGAGTGGTAGTGCAGAGTGCAGAGTGGTAGTGCAGAGTGGTAGTGCAGAGTGCAGAGTGGTAGTGCAGAGTGGTAGTGCAGAGTGCAGAGTGGTAGTGCAGAGTGCAGAGTGGTAGTGCAGAGTGGTAGTGCAGAGTGGTAGTGCAGAGTGGTAGTGCAGATTGGTAGTGCAGATTTAGAGTGCGAGTGGTAGTGCAGAGTGCAGATTGGTAGTGCAGATTGAGAGTGCGAGTGGTAGTGAAGAGTGCAGAGTGGTAGTGCAGAGTGGTAGTGCAGAGTGCAGAGTGGTAG
The DNA here is from genome assembly GCF_964263255.1 of Lissotriton vulgaris. Classification (NCBI taxonomy): domain Eukaryota; kingdom Metazoa; phylum Chordata; class Amphibia; order Caudata; family Salamandridae; genus Lissotriton; species Lissotriton vulgaris. The sequence goes on along the minus strand of NW_028246303.1, from coordinate 57,029 downwards.
TGCAGAGTGGTAGTGCAGAGTGCAGAGTGGTAGTGCAGAGTGGTAGTGCAGAGTGGTAGTGCAGAGTGGTAGTGCAGAGTGGTAGTGCAGAGTGCAGAGTGGAAGTGCAGAGTGCAGAGTGCAGAGTGGAAGTGCAGAGTGCAGAGTGGAAGTGCAGAGTGGTAGTGCAGAGTGCAGAGTGGTAGTGCAGAGTGGTAGTGCAGAGTGCAGAGTGGTAGTGCAGAGTGGTAGTGCAGAGTGGTAGTGCAGAGTGCAGAGTGGTAGTGCAGAGTGGTAGTGCAGAGTGCAGAGTTGTAGTGCAGAGTGGTAGTGCAGAGTGGTAGTGCAGAGTGGTAGTGCAGAGTGCAGAGTGGGTGTGCAGAGTGCAGAGTGGTAGTGCAGAGTGGGTGTGCAGAGTGCAGAGTTGTAGTGCAGATTGGTAGTGCAGAGTGGTAGTGCAGAGTGGTAGTGCAGAGTGCAGAGTGGTAGTGCAGAGTGCAGAGTGGTAGTGCAGAGTGGTAGTGCAGAGTGCAGAGTGGTAGTGCAGAGTGCAGAGTGGTAGTGCAGAGTGGTAGTGCAGAGTGCAGAGTGGTAGTGCAGGGTGCAGAGTGGTAGTGCAGAGTGGTAGTGCAGAGTGGTAGTGCAGAGTGCAGAGTGGTAGTGCAGAGTGCAGAGTGGTAGTGCAGAGTGCAGAGTGGTAGTGCAGAGTGCAGAGTGGTAGTGCAGAGTGCAGAGTGGTAGTGCAGAGTGGTAGTGCAGAGTGGTAGTGCAGAGTGGTAGTGCAGAGTGGTAGTGCAGAGTGCAGAGTGGTAGTGCAGAGTGCAGAGTGGTAGTGCAGAGTGCAGAGTGGTAGTGCAGAGTGCAGAGTGGTAATGCAGAGTGGTAATGCAGAGTGCAGAGTGGTAATGCAGAGTGCAGAGTGGTAATGCAGAGTGCAGAGTGGTAATGCAGAGTGCAGAGTGGTAGTGCAGAGTGGTAGTGCAGAGTGGTAGTGCAGAGTGGCGAGTGCAGAGTGGTAGTGCAGAGTGGCGAGTGCAGAGTGGTAGTGCAGAGTGGCGAGTGGTAGTGCAGAGTGGCGAGTGGTAGTGCAGAGTGGTAATGCAGAGTGCAGAGTGGTAGTGCAGAGTGCAGAGTGGAAGTGCAGAGTGGTAGTGCAGAGTGCAGAGTGGTAGTGCAGAGTGCAGAGTGGAAGTGCAGAGTGGTAGTGCAGAGTGCAGATTGGTAGTGCAGAGTGCAGAGTGGTAGTGCAGAGTGGTAGTGCAGAGTGGGTGTGCAGAGTGCAGATTGGTAGTGCAGATTGGTAGTGCAGAGTGGTAGTGCAGAGTGGTAGTGCAGAGTGCAGAGTGGTAGTGCAGAGTGGTAGTGCAGAGTGCAGAGTGGTAGTGCAGAGTGGTAGTGCAGAGTGGTGGTGCAGAGTGCAGAGTGGTAGTGCAGAGTGCAGAGTGGTAGTGCAGAGTGCAGAGTGGTAGTGCAGAGTGGTAGTGCAGAGTGCAGAGTGGTAGTGCAGAGTGCAGAGTGGTAGTGCAGAGTGAGAGTGCAGAGTGGTAGTGCAGAGTGCAGATTGGTAGTGCAGAGTGCAGATTGGTAGTGCAGAGTGCAGAGTGGTAGTGCAGAGTGCAGAGTGGTAGCGCAGAGTGCAGAGTGGTAGTGCAGAGTGCAGATTGAGAGTGCAGAGTGCAGATTGAGAGTGCAGAGTGCAGATTGAGAGTGCAGAGTGGTAGTGCAGAGTGCAGATTGAGAGTGCAGAGTGCAGATTGAGAGTGCAGAGTGCAGATTGAGAGTGCAGAGTGCAGAGTGGTAGTCCAGAGTGCTTAAAACACATTTCCATTTACAATGCCATTATCTCTAACTTAAAACAAACCCGAGCCCTAATGCATTCCTAATGCTTGTTAAACTTGGTAACACTGTCAGTGCATTGGCTGTGCCTCTTTGGAACCAGTTTACCAACCTAATATAGTAATAACAACTGAAAGGTGACTAGTTAACCTTTGCAAAGATCCTTCCATTGTGTGGCAATAGATGTTGCTTTTTTTTTTAGTAACTTTTGAACCGTTCAAACAAGAAACAATGTTTTTGTTAAAATCTGCAGATTATGCGGTAGAGAGTGTGTGACCAATGCAGCATATCTATACTCGCTGCTGCCACACAATTGCATAATTCCAGTGGCCCTGACTATAGCTGACCATACAATGATTGTTCCTCTTCTGGTACACAGTGGATTCATTAGAGTTTATATTGTTTCTGGTTAAAAAATAGCCATTCTGAAGGGTAGCTCTTTTAATGGTCCTGTGTGAAGGCAAGAGTATTTACTATAGCTGATCCATGATTGACCCCCACCACAGCTCCCTCGCATTTTAGCTTCTTTCACATCTGGACACCTCCAGTGCCAATATTCAGTGTTCTTTAACCCCTTAAGTGCTGCCGTCGGCTAACGGTCGTCGCAAGCACTACCTTGCCAGTGCTGCGCACGACCGTTGGCCGACGGGCCAGCGTTCGTTCTTCGAACGTTCAGCACTGGGCGCTGAACGTTCGATGCTCCTACGAGGTTAAACTGTTTGATAGTCCAATCCAAATGGTAGATGTCCACTAGGCCTGAGAAAAATGTAAATTACCCTTGCATAGTTTGAGTAATTTGGGGAATTTCGTGTTGCACTTGTTATGTAAAATCCCTGAAAATATGCCATTATGCCACGTCACCTAATTATGTGGCATTTGCTACAAACATTTATGTTGAACACTCAGGAGGAATGCGGACAAACAGAACGTGAGCAGGCATTGCTCATGCCAATTGTCTTGTTTGAGCTATAATATGCGGCAGAATGTGTGCTTGTGTCAAAAAATTAATTATTGGTTATTTTGTGCTAAAATATAGCACTAAAAGCCAGATTCACATTTTGCATAATGATGTTATTTCGTATAATTTTCCTACAATTTTGTGTAAGTGCGTAAAAGCAAATCACATGAATTTCTCACACTCCTACAGTCCACATGCATGAATTGCAACATCTTTTCTAACACTTTTCCTACCTACCTAGGCATATACACAGCTATACTGCTGCTGTGACAAATTTTGAAAAGCCGCTGTCCTATACACTCAAAGAAACACCTCCCAAATGGGCCAGATTGAACCGACTCACTTTTCCCCATCCATAGACTTGACACTAAGGTTTAAGCACACAATCTCACACTACTTTTTGCTTTATCTTCACACATTCTTCAATCCTTAGCACTGCCACAGAGTAGCACAATACCCAGTTATAAATGCATTTCAGCCCTTCACCAGCTGCATATGCCATACTATAAATGCATTTTTTTCATATAAATTGGCAGTACAGGAGGAAATAATTTGATTACTGAATTCAGTGCTTTGTGACAGAAGTCTAGGCTCTGGTCTTAACTTTCTCGCTACATCAAATTGTGTGTGCGTGGAATTGTATGGTGGCAGAACCGGACATCAGCTACAATACCCTTGCGCTCAGTAGATGCAGTTCAAACAGCGGGTTGTCGTGTCTTGATCCCCTCCTGTGAATGCCGTCTCCAAACTCCGGGGCAGCACAGATCAGGACATCAATGACGCCCTGTAGAAGTGCCTTGAGATTCTTCTGTCTCACATATAATATGCCCTAGGATTGTTCCTTAATGTCGCCAAGTGACACCGGGATTCCCCAGCACGTGTGCATGCGCAGCCGAGATTTGGTGTTTGGTGTGAACTAGGGCACAGGTGTTGAAACTCACTTCTCTCCACGCTACACAAAGCTATTATGAAACTCTACTGAATCCTGATCAGAAACCAACCACCAAGAATATTCACATGTGACTGGCAAGCATATTCAAAACTGCAAACCTACATGTGGCATCAGGAACTCAATCTTCTGTCATGATGAATATATCCACTACTGGGAATATATACACCACATACAAAATCAGCTCTGATAGTACTGCAAATAGTCATCAATCCTAACCAATTGCACAATTGTTTGCTGCTCCAGCATTGAGATCAACCCTCTGCTTTACGATTAATCTGCAAGACTGATCTGTGGAAGACTCTATTTCATCTTCGAAACACACAAGCTGGTCTGTCAGCACAGATCAGTGTGACCCTTCATTGCATCCTTCTATTGTAGAAAGAAAACTGCATGACATCTCTCTAGTCCAGTCTCAACTTGTTACAGAGCCCCAAGACATTGATAACCCATCACCGAGTCTCACCAAAAGCTCTACCAATGAATTTAAGTCGGCCTACCATCAGTGTGCATTCCTCATTGCACACCTCTTTCCTGTGTGCCCTGGTATCTAGCTAAAATACCCTGTGCATCTCCTAAGCTCTAAGAATGCTTCACATGAGACTCTGCTTTCCAACATGCTCCAAAGTGATATCTCAAAAGCAGTGGAAGCTATGCAACTTGAACAGAATGCATACCCTTACATAAAGAAGGTATTAACACTGCACTCATTTTACATATAAACTGTAATTACAGGTACACATTGAGATATGAACATACAATTGTTTAAGGAAATGCTGCTGCATATTAAAGCCATAGTTCATAGCAAGCTCACTCTCGAGCACACTTCTCTATTCTACTTATGAAGGTAGTACCCCTTATTGTTATGGTCAGTCTGTTAAACAGGTCTTCCTCCCACATACTCATGCAAAAGTATACTTCTTTCTTGTACCTCAGTTCTACTTTTCAGGTTGGGGGTATGAATGTATGTGGTAATTGTAAAAACCTAGAAGAACGTCAGTGGATGTAGCAGAGGGCCAAAGGTGCAATGAAAATCAGAATAAAGGCCTGTATTGTATCCTGCATTTGCTCTAGTGCAGGCTTCTCCAACGAGTGGCTCGTGAGCTACTGGTAGCTCTCCAGCTACCCCTGAGTAGCTCTCCTCTGTGCAGGCAAGCCTGCTAAATGAGAAGCTTTTGCTTGTTTGAATTAATATACTTGCTTCAAAATTGAGAGTATATGTTGTAGACAAAAATATGTTTTTTATCAGAACTCGTAGGCTGGTTTTTGGAGAAAAATGTTTTTAAATCTGATATTCGAGTGATAAATCATATGGCATTGGGTAGACTTTCTATAAATGTTATCACCTTGGTACCAGAGTTGTTAGTGCTATAAATATTATGTACAAGCCAAATAGAGGCAAGCATACTAGCAAAGCCTTTTATATTACACTTGGCAACCATGCATGATGACCTGAAGTGATTACGGCTGGTCTTTATTTTGCATATGGCTGCTATTAATGTAATTTTGTCAGATGTGGTCACTTTTACAACACAAATAATAATAAAACCTCTCGATGAGTTTAATTGAACATAAGTAGCTCTTATTAGAATGAGGGTTGGAGGTCCCTGCTCCAGTGCCATTATGCCACTCTTCCAAGACTCTCTATATGCCTTCGCTCTTCTTGTTTCCCCTCCACCCACTTGTATCTTTCAGTTTATAAAGAGAGAACAATTATTTTCACCCTACAAAAGCCATAACTGTTGGTTTTTTTTAAATGTGTTTTTACTTTAGAATAAGCATACGTAACCAATGTACATATGGGCTTATTTACAAGCCCCTTGCGCTGCATCACTTTTAATATGGGGCAAAGTGACGCACTGGCGGTGCAAGGGGCTTGTAAATAAGCCCCATAAAGTTTTAATGATGTAGGCACTTCCATAGTGCTAAAACTTCACTGGAGCAACCATGCACATTCTCTCCTGCTTTTTAACACACTTAGGGGCAGATTTACAATTACTGGCGCATCCCTGCAAATAACAGGGATGCACCAGTAATTGTGTGCCGCAGCTCCTCCACCCATGATGCCCTGCATTTACAATGCGGCGCATCATGGGGCTAAAACGGCACAGATGCGTCACTCATCTGTGCCGTAAAAGCGGCGCATTGCTGGAGTGGTGTCGCAAGCGCGACGCAGCTCAAGCAATGCTTTGGGGAATCCTATCTGGACAATACTGTGTCAAGCCTTACGCCTGCTTCTAGCAGGCGCAGGGTTTTTAAGCAGTATTGGCCTAAAAGTGACTGAGTGAAATCTTGTAGATTTCACTCAGCCACTTTTAGGAGGCGTTCCTGCGCAGGAACGCCCCCCTTGCGCGGTAACACCTCCTTATGACGCAGGGCTTTACAACGTGACGCATCTCCCAGATGCGTCACGTTGTTGATACCCCGCACCATGGCGCATCTTTTGCGCCGCCGCTGTGTCACAAAAGTGACGCAACGGCGGCGCAAAAGAGGCGCAAGGGGCTTGTAAATCTGCCCCTTATTTTGTAATGGCGGATAGGTGGAAAGCGGCATAGTTTGTGTGCGTACCAAATGCTGGAGTGAGAATATAATAGAGATGTGAGTAGTAACAAATGCACGTGCATGTGTCCATTACTTTAAACTACACAAATATAAACATGTAGGCAAAAAAACTCAGAACCCCTGAGAAAAGCAATTGCCGAATGTTATAATGTCGGCATGTAAATGTTATTGTTGCGGTTTAATACAAAACTTCATGTCAAGGATGTTTGCAGAATAAAGGGCACAAACCGAGCATGTTATTTGCTTAAGATCATGTCAGGTGAATCTGGGAAAACATAAAGACAAAGCAGGCTTTTTGCTACCACACGCAGCAGTAAACTAAACCACTCATCCAAAATGTCCTGGTATTGTATGTTAGATTTAATTCTCACTGTTTAAAATTATGAGCCAGCGCAAGTTCAAGTGTTGAGAAAACAATGCTGCTGAAAGAAATCCCAATGTCCTGCGTTCTGTTCCTTCTCCCCTAAAAAGAAAGGAAACACAAACCCGGGCTTCAGCACAGCCATTCAAAGATGTGCAGGCGCCGATTCACGCATTACAAAGAGCTCATTAACAAGTCAAGAGGCCTGCAAGCTGGAAACACCTGAGCATGGAGCTTCGCCCAGACTGGGGGATGGGTAGTGCTTCCACGGACACACCTTTGAACGGCTGGCAGGCAGGGCAGCAGTATTGGCAAATACTTTATGCTGCTGAGCTTGAATTCCACAACTGTTAATGTTAAAACAATTTTCTCATATTAAATGACGCCGTTATTTGAATTACTGAGGATACCTCCAGCCAGAATGTCACTGAGGCCCGTAAACGGAAACTTTTCCTGATTATGCGCCACTTCCAGAAGAGAGCGATTTTATGTAAAAAAAAAAAAAAAAAAACTGTCTCATTTCCAGGTGCTTCCAACAACATTTCAGAAATCGTGCAGCATAGGGTAAACATTAGGGTGTGTTTTGTCTTCTAATTTAAACAAATGAGAAAAAAACGATATTTTGATGGACCTACACTCAGTTATTCAAATAACTGCTTACTGTAACACGAGAAACTTGTTTTAACATTAAAAGTTGTAAAATTCAATCTCAGTGGCATAAAGTATTTGCCAAACATATCATGAAAACATATAATAGAAGTGAATGCTATAGAGCGATCACCCTCGATCTGCCGTTTTGAGTCATGAAGTGAAGGAACTAAAAACAACGATGCAATTTTAACCAGTTTTGTGAGAATTAGACTAGAAGATATTTTCTTTTATCTTACTTTTAAGCTTTCAAAAGAAAGAAAAAAGATCAGAATGTCCTTCAAAATTCTTGTGCATTGGGCAGGGTGGAGGCGAAATGAGGGAAAGTGTTTCACAGTATCGCAGCTGTAAAGTGATTGATGTACAAGACTAGCCCGATCCACCTGTTTAAAACCATTGGAATACTGTATTATAATCAGGGTCATTGCAATTATGTGGCAAGGGAAGAGGAAATTATGCGGGGTGCTTGACTAAACTATCCGGCGTGATAAGGCACATTTTGTAACAGTTGTCCTTCATTATTTTTGTTTTTTACTCATATAAGCACTGTATGGGTCAAGCTTTCATGTCATTTGTACCAGTTTAACACCCAAATACATTTTCCATTTTAGTAACGTTTGATCCCTTCGATCTAGAAACAAAACTGCATGTTATTAAAATCTTTGGATTGCGCAGATGATGAATTATGTACCATTAGCAGCAAATACATATTTATGAGAACTACTACAACAGCTACATAAATACGAACGCAAGCTATCTGTGGGACTTCATTAATCCACAGCATTCAAAGGGGCCTCGGCAGACACCACTGTTGAAATGCAGGGCTGTCTCACTCAAACGTGGCTTGCTGGGCGCTAGTCGGTAGTTTGTGTTCAGGGGTGGGGTGGGTTACTTGGTGGCAGTAGCTTTCCAGCCTTAGGTGTGTCTCCCCACCACGGAAGGCGGAAACAAAGAGATCGATTTCGACTTATTAACATACTGATTGCTCAAGCGTCTGCTTAGAAAGCACTTTCATGTGCTCTCCCCTCTTCTCAGTCAGTTCTAAAAGCATGCTACCCTATACTTGTTTTGTCAACAGCTTCTTTGACATTCAGGGGCCCACAAAGTCAAAAGGCTTTTGGTGTACATGGCCTACAAGAGTATCTCATTGTTCCTCTGGTGTAGCAGGATTTGGTAAACTAAAAGCAGGTTAAAGGCAGAATGAGACAGCTGTACTTGTATTTTATTGTTTTTCTCGACAGGTGTATGAAATGCACTCAGAGCTTGTATATTTAGTGAATTTAATGCCTCAGATGTCCCTCGTTTGTAAGGCCTTCTGACTTTTAGAGCTACATTTGGCAGTTTTTGAGCGTTTTTTACTTTCATTTTTCTTTTTACAAATGCAGTATGTTAAATGTTGACTGTCATATTTCGTCACTTTTCCAGGGAGGGAGAGTTAGTGGTCCTGTGTCAGGTGGAATGTTTATATAGCATGAGTTCTACTTCCTTATTTAAGAAACCACTTTTATTGTTATTTTCATATTTAAATGTACTAATCAACCTTGTACGCATTACAACCTATGTTCTGCAGAGTACACCTGTGTCCCTAGCTAACCCTCTCTCTCAGATATGTTATTGTGACTGAAGTCTGCTGGTAAAAAGTACACCTATGCAGCAGCCTCCTAGGGCTTTGCAGTTATGAAATTGAAGTAGAATCTTAATTTTCATGGCTTAATGCATCTTTTCTGTTTGAACTTGGGCATTTCCAGTGCGTTCTGTGCTGTTCTGGGCTTCGGCACAGCTGGAGCATCATAGGATCAAAGGACATTTTGGGTCAGGTACTCTTTGGCACAACTGTGCTTTTTCAGGGAAAGTGACACCCAATGTATTCAAGAAGCACATTCATAAAGTGAAATGTTAATATATAACATAATTGGTAAATTATCTTTAGAAACCTGCTCTCTATGGGATCAGGAAAACATTAAACAAGGAACAGGCCAGTAATGTTATGACCACTAATTTTCAAAAACAACTTATATACAATCTGGCTTAACTCATTAATGTCAAAAAGGTAAGTCACCAATTGCAATTCACTCAGATTGGGGTCAGCAGACCGCCATGTTTCGAATTGCCTTTCAATAAAGTAAATTTAATATTTATAGTTTTTTACATGCAGTCCGTATTCCCAAAAAGAGTTTGTGATGCATTTAAAAAAAAAAAAAGTTTTTTATTTGTTGTTTGAGAGTTGGCAGTGGCTCTGTGAATCACTACCTGCTCCCAAACACATGTTTTAATTCATGAAGGGAAGGTATTCTAAAGAGAAGCTTTACCTTTTTGCTAATGGGTTACCTCCCCAACTTGGGGGTGTAAAAACTTCAAAGTTTTGCAGTGAGATTTAGGTCGCAAAACACTGCTTCCGATTTGGTCGCCTACAGCATGCTGCCCCTGCCACTCACCAAAACCATAGCCATTCAGAATCCCAAAATGGGATTACTATATAGCAAACAAAATCTAAATTATCGTAAAATGAGGAATCTGAGCATTTTAGACTATTAAAATGCTTCCTACATCCATTCCAATGAATACCAATGGAAACAGCTGCACATCTTCTGTGTGAACAGATCATATCTAGATTTTCTTCTCCTATATAACTGACTGACTCATTTATGAATATTGTATAGTCAATCCAAGGTTTAAGGAGATAGTTGATGTGGCACTCAAATCTCGAATGGGGCTCTATGACGAATGACATAAAAATATCAGAGTGCATGCCTTACTTTTTGGCTATATGAACCAATTCATCTGGCCAAAAGGAGAATACCATAAGCTCAATAATGAGAATATCTCAAAACAGGGATGCTCAACACAGGAATAAATGTTTAAATGTATAGTAATTTGAGGGTGATGCATGTATTATGAATTTAAGGTATTATATATATATATATATATATATATATATATATATATATATATATATCTCCCACGTGGCCTTAATATTTGTGAAGATCTGCACCACTTCTTGTAAAGGAAAGATCACGATGAGGCTATTGGAGATGGTTCATGAGTACCTGTGACCTAAAGATGAGGTTTTGAGAACTTGCAGATGTATAGCTTCGTAGTATTTAAGTCAGTAGGACACTTTTTAGCCTATTTAATCTATTTAATATTCTTTATGTATTGAAGGATTTTAAATTGATTTATTTCTTATATAGCTCTGCCACACTGGCCAGCAGCTGTGTTGGAAATGGATGGGTTTACATGAGTACGGTGTTGCATTTGATATGGACCCCAATATAGAGGGTTCAATGAGTTTAAAACCATAGATACTACGGTGATTTAGTGTCTAGTTATTGCGAACAACATTTTTTTTTCTAAAGTCCATGACAGTATTGAGTGTAATCTCTCTTATTTAGTGTCGACTACTAGGATTGCAGATAAAATCAAATGATTATAATATGTATTTGTACAGGTATTAAATTTGGTGATTAACTGTAAATAACTCTGCCCAATAACCCTGACCCTTTTTAGATTTATGAATTTTATCCTGTAGTCAGGATTCACAAAACTCCCGGCAGGGAGGCTATTTTTGCACTTTACATAGGCACATAAGATTTTCTTGTTTTGCACAACTTATGGTGGTCATTTACACAGTTTAATCAACAGAAGAGCACAGCTTTGAAGTAATGGTAAAGAATCACCGCTAGTATTTTCCATTTTTTTAAATTTGAAAAAAATTCTTTGTTTGTATTTGTACAGCAAGACGATCGGTTTCTTTTATAAAAAGCACAGATTTTTATGTATTTATATTTCATCGGATATGTACATATTTTAAATGATGTGTTTTATACTAAGAACTAGGATATATTAGCATGTGGTGATTTTAGACAATACACGGTCAATGGAGTCTGTCTTCATAGTTGAATGTATTTTTTGTATTTATGCGTGCTCTAGTGTGTTGTTCATTTCTATGTATTAGTGGCGACCCGGGATTGGTTGTTTTGAGATTTAAATCTAAGGAGGGTGTGAGCACTTGTTTACCAGCGAGCAAGGCGACCGGGATCGCCGAAACGCATTTGGTAGAGGGCACAGCAATGCACTTTAAAAACTAAAACAAATAAAGTTACCAGCGGCTGCTGTTGAATTGAAGAGTCCGTCTCTCTCATCTTTTTTGGTGTAATGGATATTGCGTAGAGAGTGGAAACTGGAGATATATATATATATATATATATATATATATATATATATATATATATATATATATATATATATATTCACTGAAAAAACCATAGGTTATAGACCATATATAGTTAGGAATTCACATTTACAAAACCTTATTTTACTCACACAAAACCATTGAAATTCCATATATAGTCAGTTGCACTAACTATATATCGCGCACCCGCAATCCACTGCTGATGATGTCACATATTACATCATTCATGACATGGTCAGTGACATCACTGATGACATCACTGATGACATCTCAAATGACATCACTGATGACATCACTGATGACATCTCATTTGACATTACTGATCACATCACTGATGATATCATTCATGTGATAATACGATGAACCTCTTCAGACTCTAATATAACCTTAGATACAATCAGTGTAAACAGACACTCACAGACTGTCACTCATCCATGGAGTTACTCACACACCTAGTCAGTCATGCAAAGAATCAATCACACCTCCATTTCCTCAACTATACAGTTATACAAACTTTACTTATTCAAACATATACTAACACATATTTACTCTCTTATACAATCCCTGATACAAGTTCACAATGATCCATACAGCCACTCACACATTCACTGGCTCTTATGCACAGTTATTTATATATGTCAACTCTCACATGTACTGTGTTTTACATATGTACTTACTTTGACATGTAGCACTGAGATATCCATTCACTCACCAATACACTCATGCACACAGTCAACCGCCCATACAGCTGTTTCCACATGCACTTTTGAAACCATACATCTAGTGAATCAACTGCTCACACATCTATGCACAGAGTCATACACCTCCCAGCCACCCACACACACACTCAGTCTCCCATACAAATACTTGGGCAACCAATCAATAACCCATATAGTTACTCATATAGCTACTTATCAACACATGCAACAGTTTACAGAACAACAGACATAATGATGCACAGATTAAGACAGTTTAGTCACTAACCCATGCACTCAGTGAGACACATTTAATCACTCACTCATACAGTCAGTCATGCACCTACTAAATCCTTCATCCAGACACTTATACATCCACTCATTCTTCAATATGTAAGACATATTTTAACTTTACAGAAACATACAGTCACTGGATGTTGTCATCAGTGATGTCATCAGTGATGTCATTTGAGATGTCATCAGTGATGTCATCAGTGATGTCACTGACCATGTCATGAATGTTGTAATATGTGACATCATCAGCAGTGGATTGCGGGTGCGCGATATATAGTTAGTGCAACTAACTATATCTGGAATTTCAATGGTTTTGTGTGAGTAAAATAAGGTTTTGTAAATGCGAATTCCTAACTATATATGGTCTATAACCTATGGTTTTTTCAGTGAATTTTCAAGGTTTTGTAAATGCTAATTCCTAACTATATATGGTCTATAACCTATGGTTTTTTCAGTGAATTTTCAAGGTTTTGTAAATGCTAATTCCTAACTATATATGGTCTATAACCTATGGTTTTTTCAGTGAATATATATATATACATACATATATAAACATATATCATCTGTATATCTATATAAATACAAACATAAATGCATGCATACATATACTTATATGCATACAGATGCATGTTATTTACATGAAAGTTGAAAAAACACTAATAAAAGCAAAGCTAAAAAGCCACCTCATTACAAACAGAATGGCTTTAACTTAAACGAGGGCGAGATCTATTGCATTTTCAATGCTTGTTTACTTTGGTTCCATCAAGAAGGCATTCAGATGTGTCACACATTTGCCATAAATTCTGAATGTTAGCACTCTAGTTGCACATTAGATCACTGTAGTAAAGCTACTGCTCACCAGGGACGTCTGCTGCTGGTATTCAAAGTGCATGTTTCAGTCTGCATGCCAGAATTTTTTTAATGAAATAGAAGAGGATTTGAGAAGTCACTCAAAATGATCCCTAATTTTTCTTTCTGAAGCACTAATCATACTTTCTATGGCAAAATTAACCCCCTCATGTTGTTCCTTTTTAAATTGAGTGTTTTCAGACTTACCACTTCATTCCAATTAAGATGGCTTCTGGTGTGCCATACTTTTGTCATAAGTAAGACTGTTAGCGCTCTAGTTGTTATTTAGAACACTCTGGGACATTCTGTCATTGGGCTATACTTGGGGTACATCTGGGTGATATTTGGGCTACATTTAGGCTCTTTTGTCTCTGGTGGCCATCTTGGGAGACTGTATGTCAGAATTTTTTAATGAAATTGAAGAGGGTTTGAGAAGTCACTCAAAATGTGCCCTAATTTTTCTTTCTGCAGCACTAATCATAATCCATATGGCAAAATATACCCCCTCATTTTGTTTCTTTTTAAATTAAATGTTTTAAGAGTTACCACTTTATTCCAATCAAGATGGCTTCAGGTGTGCCATACCTTTGTAATAAGTAGGACTGTTAGCGCTCTAGTTGTTCTTTAGAACACTCTGGGACATTCTGTCATTGGGCTATACTTGGGCTACATCTGGGTGATATTTGGGCTACATTTGGGCTCTTTTGTCTCTGGTGGCCATTTTGGGAGACTGCATGTCAGAATGTTTTAATGAAATAGAAAAGGATTTGAGAAGTCACTCAAAATGTGCCCTAATTTTTCATTCTGCAGCACTAATCATACTTTCTATGGCAAAATATACCCCCTCACGTTGTTTCTTTTTAAATTAAATGTTTTAAGAGTTACCACTTTATTCCAATCAAGATGGCTTCAGGTGTGCCATACCTTTGTAATAAGTAGGACTGTTAGCGCTCTAGTTGTTCTTTAGAACACTCTGGGACATTCTGTCATTGGGCTATACTTGGGCTACATCTGGGTGATATTTGGGCTACATTTGGGCTCTTTTGTCTCTGGTGGCCATTTTGGGAGACTGCATGTCAGAATGTTTTAATGAAATAGAAAAGGATTTGAGAAGTCACTCAAAATGTGCCCTAATTTTTCATTCTGCAGCACTAATCATACTTTCTATGGCAAAATATACCCCCTCATGTTGTTTCTTTTTAAATGAAATGTTTTAAGAGTTACCACTTTATTCCAATCAAGATGGCTTCAGGTGTGCCATACCTTTGTAATAAGTAGGACTGTTAGCGCTCTAGTTGTTCTTTAGAACACTCTAGGAGGCTGCAGTAGAACACAAAGGAATCAACTGACAGTCTCTGTCCTTGTTGGATGTACATGTTTTACTGAGAATGTCAGACTTCATTTTCACATGACTGAGAAAGATAATGTGAATTTACAGAAAATATGCTTTCAGTTTAGCTTATAGATCCCCTTCCAAACCACTGTGGGAAAATCATGAGATATTAGTTTTCTTTCAAACAATATTCATGATATCACAGCAGAAGGTTTTTTTCACATGGTAAAATCACCTTAGAACCCACCACAATTCCTAAAACGAGTATGGTACCATCAACAAATGATTTATAATGTAACTAAAGTCCTAAAACCCTCTATTAACTACAATGCTTTTTTAATGAGGTGCTATCATGTATATTGGTCCCAAGATGGCTGCCAACACTTCTTGGATGAAGTGCTGACAGCCAATCAGATCAGATGTGTGGTTAGGCTCCGCCCAGATATATATCTTTTTTTGAACCTAAATTACTCAAAATCCACTGGAGCACATATATTAAGACCTAGCAAAGGCACATCGGGCTAACAGTCCCTACAATTTTGCCAAGTTTCGTGCAAATCCATTCAGCCGTTCGAGCTAAAAGTGAGGCCAACCGCCCTATGGAAATTAACATGGGAAAAACGCGTTTTGGGACCCCCCTTTTTTCTCGGCCCCCCCTTGATGAAACCCCCCCAAATTGTCAGGGGCTGCTCAGAAACAAAATGTTCCGTTTTCCTGAAAATTTCAGCCAATTCCGTCCACAAACGCCAAAGTTATTAGACATAGAATTTTCAAAAATCCCATAGAGAAAAAATCCTAACTATATATACCTACTGGCGACCGCCAGTAGGTTATATATATATATATATATATATATATATATATACCAAGCAAAACATAACTATTTCTTAGTTCGCTGTCATAATACATGATTATTTTCATTCATAATGTGTTCTCTCCTCAGAAGATTATATCATTTTACCCAATCATTCAATTCTGCCCGAGTGGGCTAACAAATGTTGTGCCCGGAAGGAATACCACCAGCGCATAAGAGACACCAAACGGACCTTCATAGGAGACAAGATCCAGACCAACATGACCAACTCCAAGGAACTGTTCAACGTCCTACAGCAGTTCACATAACCCCCCAGCGAAGCCACGGACATCACACCTTCCCAGGGACTCTGCGACGAGCTCAGCGCCTACATCCACCTGAAGATCAAGGTCCTTCACGACTACTTCAGTGAACAAATGCCGGACACCACCCCCCCAACTCTGCCGATAAGCTGTCCATCAGGACCTCGAACCCTGCCACCGTCCAACACATCACCACAACCATGAAGAAAACCCACTCAGGAGACCCTACGGACTACGGACCCCTGTCCACCGTAAATATACCAATGAGCCGCCGCCGCCATCTGACCTGAACTAGGATGGACTGTAAACACCTCCTTCTTGTTTGGCATCTTCCAAGATGACTGGAAGCGGGGGGAGGTTTAACTCCTCCTCAAGAAACCGATGGCAGACCCAACAGACCTGAAAAACTTCCGGCCCATCTCTCTCCTCCCCTTCTCGGCCAAAGTCACAGAGAGACACGTAAATGCCCAACTGACTGCCTTCATCAAAGAGAACTTCATCCTGGATGCCTCCCAGTCTGGATACCGCCACAACCACAGTACCGAGACTGCCCTCCTCGCCACCACTGATGACAGCCGCACGCTACTCGACCAGGGACACACTGCGGCCCTCATCCTTCTGGACCTCTCCGCAGCCTTCGAAACAATTTCAGACTGCACGCTCGCAGCCAGACTTCACGACGCAGGGATACAAGGAGCCGCCCTCAAATGGATCCAATCCTTTCTCCTCGGCCGAAAGCAGTGGATCAGACTCCCTCCCTTACTCTCCGAACCCACTGATATCAACTGCGGAGTACCCCAAGAATCGTCGCTCAGCCCCACGCTCTTCAACATCTATATGACCCCCCCTTCCCACCATCGTAGGACAGCATGGGCTCAGCATTGTATCCTACGCCAATGGTAGTGGTGATGCAATCAGACCTGACACCATGAGTGGGCAACAATGTATTGATGTTTGGATGCCAAACAAAGCTATTTTCTTTTGTTAAGGTTGATAATGAAATGTAGAAAACACTTTCTATCAGTTTGCATATGAATAGTATATAGCGCATTGGATGATAGAAAAGATCATTGGATCAGTGCTTCGTTTTCTAGTTATATATGTGCAGATATTGGTTCATTCAAACATAGAAAAGATTGTAGGAAGTGACTGATGGCTCTGGCCAGTGAGCATGCTCAGCTATTAATGAGGATCTAAATATATATTTTGGACAGGGTGCCACAAAATATGGCTAAAAGTATGTAATCTATGTAGGAACATAAATGATGACATAGAACATATCATGAATGATGCAATATGTGAGGCGATAGCAGTGCTTTGTGGGGGCGCAAGTTACAGTTAGCCCCGCTAAATATAACTGGTGAATTTCTATGTTTTTCTGAGTTCACAATGTTAATGTTGTGACTGTTTTATTCACCTAACTATAACGTTAGTCCAGTGAATTTCTACATTTAAAAAACCAAACAGATATTTTTCCCACACCTAACTATAACGTTGCTTTAACCTTTCTTTTTTTAAGGAATTTCTATGTTTGAAAACAATGCAAAGTAATATTTTATTACCATGCATAAAGCCAACCCGCAGGCTCCACACTACCCCCCCCCCCCCGGCATCTGCCTCCCTGATCCTGTAATGTGCACCACTCTACTGTATGCCACTTCACTGTATTCCACCCTACACCACTCCACTCTACAGTATTCCACTCTACGCTACCCCACTTAACACCCCTCCACTGTACGCCACTGCACTCTTTGGTATTCCTCTCTACCCCACTCAACTTTACAGTATTCCACTCTCCTCTGTGCCACTGTACTCTGTCACCTCACTTTACAAGCCTCAGCTCTATGCCACTCCACTCTAAGCTATTCCATTGTATGCCACTTACTCAATGCTACTCAACTCTGCACCACTCAACTCTACAGCACTCTAAGACATTCTACTCTACGCCACTCCACTCTCACAATTCCACTGTATGATATTCCACTCAACACCACTCGGCTGTAAGCCATTACACTCTGTCATGCCACTGTATGTCCCTCCACTGTACACCACACTTTTCTGCTCGATACCCCGCCACTCTACTCTACAATATTCCACTGTATGCCACTCCACTCTACGATATTCCACGCCACTCCACTTCACTCTACTCTATTTCAGTCTGCACCACTTGATGCTATGCAATGCCACTTTACGCTTCTGTACAGTACAACATTCCATTCTATGCCTAGCACTCTACTCTACGATACTTGAATCTATGCAACTCTATGCCACTCCGCTCTACAATATTCCACTCTACACCACTCCACTCTATGCAATTCCACTCTATGCCTCTCTATTCTACGTTATTCCAATGTACATCACTTAACTGTATGCCACTCCACTCTAAGCCACCCAACACTGCACGACTCCACTCCATTCTATGACAATCCACTGTATGCCACTCAACGCCAATGTAGTCAGTCCACTTGACAACATTCCATTCTATGATTTGAAACATGTTTTATTAAACAATATAAACCCCTGAAATTCAATGACATTGAAATTAATAACTTACGCACCACTTTCAAATTATTATAACTTCTGCGCCTCTGAACAAACTGCTGACAACTCGCTAGCCACAGTACATTGAATAAAACTTTCTTCATCCGCTGCTTATACCCTTTCATATTGCATCACTTATAGCATTTAAGTCATAGCGTTCTTAATAAGGCTCATAAGATGACTAATGCAATCAATTCTAAAACACTGTGCTTGATACTGTGGCAAATTATACTTAATATACTGTGGCTAGAGAGTTGGCAACTGTGTGTACAGCGGAGAAATTTGAAGGTGGTGCATAATTTATATGTTTGTGGTATAAATATAACTTTTGATTTTTTATGTTTGTGAAGTTATAGTTTGGTTTAACCATTTATATATATATATATATATATATATATATATATATATATATATATATATATACACCAACGGTTAAATCAACCTTTAACTTCACAAACATAAAAAACGTTAACGCCGGTGCAAACAAGCACTAAGGATCATGAGGCCTGTGGTCCCAAAACCCCCTGGTAGCGTCCCTGGTGGTGTGTGTGTGTATATATAACAATGGGTAAACCAAACAATCTATAGAGATATATTTACCAAGGGTCTTAGGATATCACCTGTCCCATAATCCTTACCTCCCTTTACCTCTATCTGCCCGAACCCCAAATCACACCAAGGCACCTTTACATTTACCCACCCCTGAACCTAAAAACCACTTATCTCCCTTTACCAATACCAACCACTGAACACCACAAAAACTGTGAAGTCAAATGTTTTAATCATAAGATTTCTATAGAACTCCTAAATCCTCAAACAATGAAAGTGCCAGTATGTATCTAGCGATATTTGATCAGCTTTCAATTTGGTTTAGTTAATGTTATAATGTTAAGAGTTTAAGAAACGAGTTTTAGTTGACCTGGGAGGATTGTGAGGGTCATGAAAGGTTAGCAGGTGCATTTTGAAGCGTTGTCGTTTGGCTTTTCAAAGGCAGGCAGCGATTGCTGAATTACAATGGCAGAGTAAAGGCAGACAGGAAACCTTACCGATAGTGTGTATTGGGTATTTGTCAAGCGGCTGTCTACATCAAAAGCGAGTCCGGTGTTAAATTCAAGAAAGCTTGTCTTTAAATCAGGTTTTACTCTTTTCACAAAATGCAGGGGTTGTGCAGATATCCTAGCCTTCTCCTTTATTTTATTTTAGGACGTTCCTCCCTGCATTACACGAGCACAGTGAAAACGTAGCAAATAATTATAACAGTGAGTTTGACATGCCGCTTCTGATATAAAAAAGGGCCATTCTTACACACTTCCTGACAAGATCACTTCCTTGTCTCAGTGAACCTGAACCATGACAATCACACCTAACACTTCACCTTTTCAATGGTAATGTGGGGAAGCTACCTTAGCGACCTGCAGTGTATAAATACACCACTTCTAACTAGTAAACCAGTATCACCGGGACAAGCTACAGGACAAACCAAACTCGAGGATCTCTGGAAGCCGTCTTGAAGGAAAAAGCACAGCTGATATTGACGAGTCCAACTTCTCATTTGATATGAATCCAGTCCACTTAGTAAGCAAAACGGAATAATTCAGAAGACCCATGACTCATATAGGTACAAAATGTATTTTTTCTTAAATGTATGTCTAAATTTCCTGATTAATTATTCCCAGTCCTAAGTGATTGGGATGCTTGGATTCAACAACCTTACCTAAGATGGCCTTAATGCAAACCAAACTCCTGCATCAGAATCTACCATAAAGAATAAATGAGTGATCACCATCCTGATTAAATGAAAGTTTTAGACTAGGACTGATTCTTCTAGGGTACTATGCAGCCTTCAAATATCTTTCATCCCTTTAAACATTCAATGAAACTCATCATGGCTTCAAAAAATCTGCCGTAGAAATTTGTGTCATGCATGTACCATGTTGCATGGTGCAAACACAATGCAAGGCTGCTAGGATCCGAGTTTATACCCGGAAATCAAACACGTCTTTGATTGGACATCAGGAGTATGACCATTAATAATTCCTCATATCCTTTGGCCACAAGAATTTACTGTGAAATAGAAGGCGTTCCCTATATTGAACCATCATATAGACCACTTAAGAGCTATCAAAGCTTACATCTCCGGGAATTGTTCCTGTATTATTAAAAATAGCAACACAGACCCTCATCTAAAGGATCTATTCATCAAGACCGTTAAAGTCACATTAAAACAAAGTATCTAAAACTCTCTAAACAACAAGCATTTTAAAAGGTTCCCACATAGATAAGAATCATCAGTTCTACATTTCATAGACTGCGGGTCCCTCTTAATACAGGAATCTGTGGCTCATTTCCCAAGGCGATGCTAAAGTGCCGAAAACGCGTGTCAGAATTAATCTCAATCTCGCCACATTACTAGTTATTGGATTAGATAAAAACATTTTCTCAATTTAAACTGTGATTTTGATATATTGTATATTCTGTGCGAAAAATTATCTGTTGAATTGACTGTTTTTATTCTCTCATTTTTTAATAAAATAGATCTTTTTTATATAATTCCCACTTGCTTGACTTTATACATTTGTTGCTTTTGAATGACAAATTAAATATAGACGTTTAGAAATTTGACTGTCTAGGAAGATACCCACATTGTGTTTTACCCAGTCCTAAAAGTTCTTACTTTGCCAGGGGGTCCATGTTTTTTCATATATGCAAACACAATGCAAGCCTCTCATAAATGTGCCCCAATTGCTTTTAACAGTGCCTTCTGTGCCAGAAAAAAATCATTTTGCAAATCTGAGGAAGTCTCTTTATCTCCATTGGTGACTGTCCTTATGTTCTGCAAGTTCCTATCACATCCCTGTTTCTGTAATAGTCACTACTGGTGCTGCACACATTTTATTTTGTTCAGCACCTCATATTTGAGATGCTCCTGCCAAAATAAAAGTGTTTCCTGTATATTGTCCGGATTTTCCTGAAAATATAGGTCTGCGCTTCATTGAAGACAAAAATAATGCAATGCAGGAAAGCTTCCTTTTGCTGATGTTTTCTATTCAACCACTGCAGATAGACACATAGGAGATCAACAGTCTCACCCGGATATATGTACAAGGAAGTGGTAGAGTGGGGTGTTAGCTGTCATGGCATAACGCCTCAGTCTGCCATTTTAGAAAGGCAAGGCAGCGCCATAATTACAAGGATACGGTGCAACCTTGTATTTCCCACTGCGCCTGCACTAAACTTAGCATTGTAGCACCAACGCAGGCAGCCTTGCACAATAGTGCAAGGGTGTCTGCGTGCAGGGGAGGATTGTTTATGTGTAGGAAGATTTCCCTTCCTGCACATAAACAATCCTAAATTGCCATATTTTCACTTTTATGTGTGCTGCTTCATTGTGTGACATAAAAGTCACACAATGACAATTTTCTACAGATTGTTTATGTACAGGAAGGGGGACCTTCCTGTACATAACAATCCATGGCTGTTTGCTTTTTCCATGTGTGCTGCACAAGGCAGCACACATGGAAAATGCAAAAACGAGGGAAAATAATGCATTTCTCATTTTGCAAGTTAAGACCAGGTTTTCCTTGGAATTAATTTTGGCGCTGCCTCCTATGTACGCTGCCCTTGTACATAGGGGGCAGCGTCAAAATCAGTGGCTGTTGCAGTGGAACGCCCCCCCAACATCCACTGCCCAACCCTTTCACACTAAAAATAGCATGAAAGGGGGCCTTATTTACCAGGCAGCGTTAAGCCACGGTAAGTGGCTTCATGCTGCTAAATAAGGCTAAGTCCCTAACGCCACCAGAACATCAGAAAAAGTGATATTGTGGTGGCGATAGGGGCGTGTACATATGCCTCTCTGTCTGTTATCATTCCGAAAATTCACTAATAGTCAGTAATACTGTGGAAGCGTTGGGTGGAATCCACACTGAGAGGTATTTTATAACTGGTATTGGTTGCAGTACACTTGCAATGGTGATCCTACTGGGTTTTCAATGATCTAGCTCGGTTTATGATAACATGGTATGAGCCGATAATTACTGGGGACTTTGGATCTAAGTTGGGTTTTATTATCAATGATGGGAGTGTTTATCGCAAAATAAAAGTCTATAGACAACCTAATTTGCAGAGTTAATGGAATAGGGTCACGGGGAAGTTCTATAGGTCTTTTTTTAAACAGGTGATCATGTTCTGTTTGTGGCTAGATTTCAAATCAAAAGGTGGTAAGGTGGTGTAACACTTGGTATTTCTTATTATGATAAGCAATGTAAAATCCTGTGCTTTAGAAGTGTGTGGTCAATGCAAACATTACTTGACTTTGAAGTGAAATACAAAGACAGGATGAACTTCCAACCACTATCTAAAGAACACCATCCAAAAATACATTAGAATACTGTGCCAAAGAAACAAATTACTAATTCCTGACTCAGAAGTTCCTTAATGTAGCCTTTCTGAATTTTAAATGTACTGGTTTTCATTAACGCTATTTTAACTTTATTACTCTCCTAGTGGCTAGTTAGTTATGTGTAAAATTCAGACTGATCTCTTTAACTCTGTGCTTTTTGTTCCAAACGGTAGAACACATACCGCCTGTCCAGCTCTATGCTGTCATGTAATTTGCCAAATGAAAGAATGGCTCATCTTCTATTCTTTTGTGCAGCATATAAAAAATCCCAGGAGGAAGGGGATAATATGGATTTGCCATTCCATGGGGGTACCACAACAAGTAGAGGCATTAAGGCTATTGAGAAAACACACTAGGGAACTTGTATGCAGTCTGTCAAATTATCTCCAAATGGTTTGATGCATGAGGAGGAAGATCATTGACAGGTTGGCTGTTCAAGAATCATGTTAAAAACACATTAAAAATGTTCCACCAGGTAATGGTAATGGAGACATTTCTGAAATGGGACGATTATCTTAAGTTTATATTTGTTTTATCAGTAGAATGAGAGTTATGAATTTGTAAATTTAAAATTTTCAAGTGAAAAAGAGTGCCTAAATGTTCAAAGCACCAACAGTGGGCATCTCATCGTGGACCACAGTTTGGATACAAGAAGTTGATTGGGCTGCGTCTCCATTTACCTTCGGATTTAGAAGAATTTTTGAAGTTAACGCTCAGCTGGGCAAGGCAGCCAAGGGTGTCCAAAGAGGAGGCGTCGTTTTCGTTGAGCCGTTGGACGAAGTCACTGTGAAGATTCCTACTTTCAGACTTAGAGTTAAATTTACCAAGATTTGACGTAGCGCAAAGCAGCAAGACAACATGCTGCACTGCATCAAATGGAGAGGGCAGGAATGGGCCATATTTATAAATACTTTGCGCATTGCTGTTTTCTCACTGTGCTAGCTACCTGTTTTCCATTTTTACTGATTTTAACAGATAAATACAGACTGAAAACATTTATTTGCTTGTCTGTATTTATTTTTAAATGTGGATAAAAACAGACATTGTGTTACTTTTTGAGTAATTCTAAATACTGTCTGCCATGACTGCCAGGCGCATAGCTGTGTAGATTGATAGGTCAGGGAGCTAAAAAAGAAAGGAATTTTAGTAAAGAGCCTTTTAACAGCAGTAGATATGCACAAGGTTAATACTGAAAAGTGCATATTTTCTTAAAAGTGCATTCATTTCTCTTCTGCAGGTGTTTACAGCACTGAAACCTAGTAGACATTCAAGCATGAGTGCATATTTATAAATATGGATAAATACAGACGGAAATGTCAAAAAATAAATACCATAAAACCAGGATTATTTTATGTGCTACCTAGCGCCAACGCGGGCACCTTTGTGCCGTAGTGAAAGGGTGCCTGTGTTGCATGAGATTCTTTGTATTGAGGAAGGGACACCTTCCCGCACCAAGGCATTCCTTAGATGCATTTTCCTCTTTCTAAGTGTGCTGTATTCTGA
Organism: Lissotriton vulgaris; assembly: GCF_964263255.1. NCBI lineage: Eukaryota > Metazoa > Chordata > Amphibia > Caudata > Salamandridae > Lissotriton > Lissotriton vulgaris. The sequence continues at coordinate 32,811 of NW_028246303.1, read as the reverse complement.
ACAAACAAGGAGGAATAAAGATATTTTTCCTTGTTATGCCTCTATCAGGAAGGCATACAATGGTAATGCATCCCCAGGTTTATTTGTCGCTGTAAATCTGGGAATGTGCCAGAATATATGGGTGGATGCATGGGAACACCCAAACTCCACCCAAGAAACACCTTTTTGGCACTGACTAATGCGATCTGTATTAATACGATCAGTATAGATTTTTCAACATACCCATCATTACACACATCACCATGGAGACTTCAATATGATGGTAATCACACATTATCACTGTGGGGACTTAAACGTCACTGTAATATATTTGTCAGGACTTGTACCTGACTACAATCATGCACTATCTCTGTGTGCTATCCCTGTGCATCCCATTAATCCCACACTATCTCTATGGGGTCCTGGGCATGTGTATAATCACACACTATCTCTGTGGGTACCTGGGCATGTCTATATTCACACACTATCTCTGTGAGGACCTGGACATGTCTATAATCACACACTATCTCTGTGGGGACCTGAGCATGTCTATATTCACACACTATCTCTGTGGGGACCTGAGCATGTCTATATTCACACACTATCTCTGTGGGGACCTGAACATGTCTATATTCACACACTATCTCTGTGGGGACCTGAACATGTCTATATTCACACACTATCTCTGTGGGGACCTGAACATGTCTATATTCACACACTATCTCTGTGGGGACCTGGGCATGTCTATATTCACACACTATCTCTGTGGGGACCTGAACATGTCTATATTCACACACTATCTCTGTGGGGACCTGGGCATGTCTATAATCACACACTATCTCTGTGGGGACCTGGGCATCTCTATAATCACACACTATCTCTGTGGGGACCTGGGCATGTCTATAATTACACACATTCTATTTGGTGACCGTGGTAATACTATAGTCACACACCATCTTTGTGGGGACTTGAACATTCATTTAATTACACACAAGCTCTGATTTGGCTTGAGCATCACCAGCTTTGCATTCTCTGTATGGGTCTTTTTGAATACTGAAAAGTAGTAAAGTTAGACTTTTGGTCTAAGTTTACATTGTTGAAACTGAAAAGTACAAAAGTTAGATTTTTTGTCTAAGTTTACCATTGTGAATCGGGCCCTATTTTAATGAGGACTTAAACACAATCATCTTTGTGCACTATCTCTGTGGGTACTTAAACATCAGTATAATAACACTCTGTATTTGCACGGGCTTAAAAAAACTATAATACTTTAACATCTCTATAAAAACATACTATCTCTGTGGGGACATCAAGTAACTAAACACAAGCTCTGTTTCGACTAGAAGCACCAGGGAGTGCCATGAGGCAAAGTTAGACTTCTGGTCAAAATTTACCTTTGTGATTACTGAAAAGTAGTAAAGATAGACTTTTTGTCTATGTTTACCTTTGTGAATCAGCCCTATTTTAATGATGACTTAAACATAAACCCCTTTATGCACTATCTCTGTGGGGACTTAAACATTGCTATAATAACACACTATCTTTGTGGGGACTTGAACATCACTATAATAACACACCATCTCTGTGGGGACTTGAACATCACTATAATAACACACCATCTCTGTGGGGACTTGAACATCTCTATGATAACACACTATCTCTGTGGGGACTTGAACATCACTATAATAACACACCATCTCTGTGGGGACTTGAACATCTCTATAATTACACACAACCTCTGTGTGGACTTGAACATCATTAGCTTCACATCCTTTATAATGGGATTCAAGCTTTGAATGTACACACTATTTCAGTATCTCTGTGGGAACTTAAACATCTATTTTGGTAAAAATGTAAGCAGCTACTCACGCTCTGGATTCCACTTGACCATATTCCTTTGTTCCATATGTTAATTTCTTTATGTGTTAGTTCCCTTATCTCGTAAGATTTTAAGCACTAATAAATAAGTTAAATGCAGCTTTAAGTGTCTTTCGTTAAGCATGATATGGTATTTTCTGGCACATTAAGATAATCTGCCTTTATTGTATACCCCTATTATATATGCAGCAATTCATATATGAATATATTATGATGTTGTTTGTGTATATTGTTGCTAAAATAAACATTTAGCCATGTGCCTTCGACTGTATTCAATCACAAATAGTGTTATGGACTAGGTCCCCACAAGGATGGTAGCACGTGTTCAAGTCCCCACAAGGATGGTGCTGTGCGCACGATTAAATAACAATATATTTGCAGCAGGATCCTGTATCATGAATTTTTTCTTAACATTTTTCTGTTAGTTGTGTGTTTTAAAAACATTGGGAAAGGTAAGTCCCCACAAGGCAGGTATTCACACATAGTCCCCACAAGGTGGGAGAGGTGTGTGTGTGTGTGTGTGTGTGTGTGTGTGTGTGTGTGTGTGTGTGTGTGTGTGTGTGTGTGTGTGTGTGTGTGTGTGTGTGTGTGTGTGTGTGTGTGTGTGTGTGTGTGTGTGTGTGTGTGTGTGTGTGTGTGTGTGTGTGTGTGTGTGTGTGTGTGTGTGTGTGTGTGTGTGTGTGTGTGTGTGTGTGTGTGTGTGTGTGTGTGTGTGTGTGTGTGTGTGTGTGTGTGTGTGTGTGTGTGTGTGTGTGTGTGTGTGTGTGTGTGTGTGTGTGTGTGTGTGTGTGTGTGTGTGTGTGTGTGTGTGTGTGTGTGTGTGTGTGTGTGTGTGTGTGTGTGTGTGTGTGTGTGTGTGTGTGTGTGTGTGTGTGTGTGTGTGTGTGTGTGTGTGTGTGTGTGTGTGTGTGTGTGTGTGTGTGTGTGTGTGTGTGTGTGTGTGTGTGTGTGTGTGTGTGTGTGTGTGTGTGTGTGTGTGTGTGTGTGTGTGTGTGTGTGTGTGTGTGTGTGTGTGTGTGTGTGTGTGTGTGTGTGTGTGTGTGTGTGTGTGTGTGTGTGTGTGTGTGTGTGTGTGTGTGTGTGTGTGTGTGTTTGTGTTACTATCCTTGTGGGGACTTGGGTGTGATAACACACTCACGCTGTGGGGACTTGATTGCACTGTGGGGACCTGAACCCAGGTCCCCACAAGGTAATGTCCTTTAAATGATAAAAAATGACTTCAGGAACATCTGTGTCAATTTTCACAACTTTTAAAAAAATTGTCTTGTGGGGACCTGTGTTTCAGAAAGTGTGTTCATATTTTTGCTCCCTCTGCCCCCATAGACAGGAGGCGGTACTGCAGTCTTAAACACACTTTGCATTTAAACACACTTTGTTCACCAGGAACACAAGTTAGCAGCAGAAAGCACAGATATTTAAAAGGAAAAGCTGCAAACCCCGGGGTTAAAACATATTTTTCATGCAAAGTAACATTTTCCCCATTTAATAAAGTAAAACTTTATTTACATGGAAATTTTGAATTCAGACTATTTGAGTTTAAAAATTGTTAAACATTGTTACAAGCAATTTGGATATGATTTGAATCCCAGATTACATCACTATTGTGGTACGATCCTTATCTGCAATTAAAGAATGATGGTGCATTAAAACATGATACAATATAAACTGATCTGATCGTTTTTTACAAATTTGATTACATATTAATATGCACTTTGGAATACGTTCTTAAGATGATGGCTAGATGAGTGAGTGCCTAGAGTTGCTTGTCAAACGCACAGCGCAGGTAACACCCATGACGAGCTGACCTTGTCATGAGCATGGAAGGGGTTAATGGCATGTGGGACTCAGACTCTGTCCCACTAACAGAAATGCTAATCTGCCTTAGAGTCTTCATGTGATTGTGACTTGTTGAGCTTCATCTTTATTAATAAGTCACCACTTAACCCTAGTTCTTTCGAAAGCCATGTAGTATTTTATGTGGAATGATGGGATTGAAAGAGTAGTCTGATCGCGCGACTTGTGAGCTTTTAAATGATATTTACTGTTGGTGCAGGGATTATCCTATGGAAAGGACAGTTGTAAAAGGCAGAACACAAACAGCTGAGCCATTCTTTACTTGTTCATAAACTGTAATGTGTGGCACAAAGCTTAGGCATTTGTGCTGGCAGTGACACACGCTTCTCCAACAAGTACAGTGACTGTCATGCATGCGGCACAAGACCTTCAAGGAGGTTAAGAAATAAGTCTTTTTATCCCCTTTGAGCTTCCTTCCTAGTGCCATCCTTCAAGGACCCACTGTGGCCCATGGATAAATTCCTACTAGCCTCTAAAATGTCATTTTGTGTGTTATGCAAAGGTGGCCTTTGTGTGTGGCTTTTTTAGATCTAGCTTGACCATGCGGCTCTCTGTAAGCCCTATTTGTTACCAATTATTTCATCTATACATATTGTGGGCTTTGGCTCTACCCAGAGGAGTGTCAGTCTCCCACCTCATACTATTGGCTACTTGTTAAAGTATTCCACCTTCCAGTAAATGCTTCCATTATAATACACCAGGGACTATTTTAAATGTGAAAAGTACTGAGCATTACACTGCCACATTCAGTTCTTTATCGACTGTGTGTGCACTGTGCAGAAAGTAATCATTTTTTCTAGTTTTTCCGTGCAGTGGCAAACCCAGTAGGGTAGGTTTTACTGTAGTAAACAGAATTTGTGCATGCAACGCTTGTATAAAACATGTGGCAATGCCTGTGTTTACATGTAGTGACCAAAACGTAAAGGTATGTGGAAGGTGTAAATCAACCATAATGTTTTTACCTTTAGTTTTATCGTTGTGCCTGCTTCAACAGTAGTCTGTGTTATGCTGGACTCTGTGGCCTACTGTGCATTGCTGAGCACACTTTCAAAAGACCAATGGAATAGGTATAGTTAGAAATTTGCCACAGGAACAGTAGGTGGACTCCAGCTGTGATACCTCTTAAAATATTAACATCAACAGCTAGTATCATAAAGATGTGTAGTCATTTTTTAATGTTGTCCTAAGGCTGTCTGTTAATATTAGCCATTAAAAGAGTGCCCACAGGAATTTTTGTGCTGTTATTGCTAACGTTAATAACAAAAATCTAAACTTGTTCAGAGACTGGACCGAGTTTATGTAGCCATTTTTATTTGAAAAGCTATTTTTACATTAGGCTGTATGTCAAAAGGGTCAGGGTGTTGTGAGGGGCATGAAGGTTTGAATGTGATTTATTCTCACCTATCTTATCTCTCCAAAACCTCTGCAGATTGACTGATATTTCAGTGCCCCCTGACTTGAGACATTTTAGAGTAAAGAATTATTGATGATTTATTACCATTTGTTATGTTTTTTATTGCAATGTGCACTTCGTTACCGAAGCAATCAGTGTATTAAAGACACACTGAAAGTTGGTGAGGGAGACAGCTCAGCGAGTTAAGTATTCACTTCTGCCACCCTATTGGAACTCACCTCCTGCCTTTGTTGCAACCTTTGGCAGGGCAGTGTGGGCTTTCTTCCTTTTCGGGGTGGATTAAATAAGGAAATTTGAGATGAGCAGCCATGCAGCGCTATAAAACGGCAAAATCTAGCAGCACACTGTACATAAAAACGGCGGGCTTTTTAAACATCAATAAATAATTAATGTTACTATATGTACTGAGGAGGGGCTTAAGTTATCATTTCTGTCAAACACAATGCATCTTCGCATTTCTTAAAAGAATATTTTCGAAATGCCAGGAAATGCTCTAGGAAGATGGTTAATGAAAGGTGAATAGCAGAAGCAGGATGCACCATAGTACACGCACACATATTTCCCAGCTAATGGGCATGTCTAAAACTACAACTTTTCCTCTTGTCAAGCGCCGAGTCTTATTTTATATGTGCTGACATTCAAAATGACGTGGTTCACTCGATTCTTGTTAAAAAAGATCCCAGAGTCTCTGGCCAGTGTTCCTGTGCAAAGAGAAGGAAAGGGCGTCAGGGCATTTCCTTGGTCAGCCAAAGTTGTGCAAATGCGCCCATCTGCATAACAAAGGGCCAAGTAGCCAACGTTGCTGAAAGCACCTCCAGGCCGTGAGTGTCAGACATTGGGGGATGGGACCTCCTGCAACATAATACACACACCTTGCTACTTTAGCAGACAGAGCTCGAGGCCGGGAGCAAGCAGAAGGAGCTGCGATTCGCTTGAAAGGCTGAAATCGGGACAAGGCTTTTTTGTGCCTGTACTCACTGCAAAAACTTATCGAAGTATCGTTTTCAGGTTCAGTAAATGCTGAACATCTTTATTCCTATAAAGGCTAGAGCAGCCGACATTGGAACTTGGAAATCGGGTTCATGTCCCGGTGTTTGCTCATCCTCCTGTGATTGTGGACAAATTAAATTCATGTTGTGGCTTCTATGCCTTATTTTTCCTTGAACATTTCGAAATCATCACCGCCTTCTCTTTTGTGTATTTTTGAGGACGGATGCGTTTTCTGAAATTAATCAACATCCTATTTGCAAATAGCCTCTACTATTTCAAGCCTCTGCTATTTTAAACAAGCTTTGGTAAATGCATTCGTTTTTGCTCATGTGATTACTAATACATTTTTGGGGGGTTTTATATTTTAGCTTGGTGAGAAGCTGTGCCATATAAGTTACTGAAACTTTGTAAACGTTGAGACTTCTTTATTGAGAGGCAATATTTGCAGCAGTAAAAGCGTTTTCCACACAATTATGAATTTGCCGCATTTGCCACATAATCCATGATCAGATGCATAATCTGCAGATTAAAAGAAAAAATATAGTTTCCAGCCCAAACAGTTCAAAAGTTCTGCTGCAGTACCATCTTGTTTGCTGCGGGCTGCGGAGTCAGGTGGTCCTCGCTGGTCCCTGCCACCCCCTCAGCAGTGCCTTGTATTCCCTGTAGTACCATGGTCTTTTCCACAGTTGGAGTTACTGCTGAACCTGGTGCCACTGCCAAAAAGTCACTGGAGTCATTAGACTCCAGTGGCTTTAATAATAATATAATTAGCTGGTAATGCCCTCAAAATGCTTTCGCTCAGGGCACATAATTGTCTATTTAGGATCACCCACAGGATCGCCAGGGTCTACATTAGGGCCAGCTACTTGCTTCTCTGATCACTCTAGTCCTCTCAAGTTACTTAAAAGTTACTTAAAACCATAAAGCGAAGGAAACCCCGGAGTCACTTGTTACATCTGAAATCCTATCCCGCTGTGCAAGGGGCACAGTGGTAAATGATAAGGTCCCGGGACTGGGATTGGCCTCCAGGGTAGTTGGACGAGGTGGTGTCTGCCCCAGTCTTTCAGAGCTGACTGTTCCACATTTCCCTAAGTTTTTTATTCAAACTATTGGGAGAGTAACTACAATACCTTCATTAACAGAGGCCATTGATGAGTGCTCTCTACCATATGTGGCCGAAGATATGGAAAATGTTGATACAACCTGAAATAAAATCTGCTGAAAAAACGCTGGTATTCACTGTCGATAAATGTAGTCCTTCGAGCAACGCTGTGCAATCTCCTGGTCATCTTTCCCTTAAAATGCCCCCCACATGTCACAGACTGTAGACTGCAGCCTTGAACCTGGTGACTTGGAGATTTATACAATGCTGGACATTGACATACTGATGGAGGCCAACTTGAAAATGCCAGTCGCTAGGGAGTTGGTACAGAGACTGTCATCAGATACTCACGCTAGTTGCTCCTGTATGCCAACTCTGTACAGTAACACCTCCTCCAGGGTGTCCCATGTGCATTGATCAGATTTGACAAATCTGAAGGTATCAGAGGTGTCGCCAGATAAAGGGGTACATGATTTTCTGAAAATAATAAACATAGAAAATAATAGGTGTTCTTGAGGTATTTTATATTTTAGAGAGGATTCTCTCGTCTAGTTTATCCTTGGAGAAATCCACTAATAATTCTGATCATATACTGGATGTCCTTTCACCAATTTTAATGGGGGTTCAGAAGCTGAATTCTGTCAATCCCAGTATAAGTAGGCTAGAAAAGGGCATTGAAGTAAAATCCCATGCATGCCAGACTAAGCTTCGAATCCAGGTTGAGATTTCCGGATGATAAGGGGGTTTCTTCCAGCTCACCATTTAGAGGTAGTTCCTTGGTAAGCTCTGCCTCTAAAAAACAATGGACTGGGGATATTTCGAACATCAGTACCGGGGGCAACACAAATGTAACCGTGCCTACGAATCCATTACAGAAGTACCTTATTTTTAAAAAAGGGAGCCCTAACCTGTCCTGCCTGACTGAATTATTAACCGACCCCCTCCATGTCAAACGGCCCATGGATAGTTTAGATGTGGTTCTCCTTGGAGAGGGTGCCCCTTCGAAAGTAAGTAATGGATTAAAGGTTGGAGGGAGAAGAAGAACAGGATCCAGGATATTCCAAGGCATAATCCACAGAAAATTCAGGTTTCCTATGGTAATTGAGGAGTCAAATATTTCAAATCTGCCTCAAAGTAGCAATGATTCTAGACCTACAATCTCTGACGACGGCAAACATTTGGGGTGTGCGGAGATAAATCTCCCCCTACGACTTTGGCAGTTGATCCTTTATGGAAAGAATTGGGGGAGTTTGAAGTGCAGGAAGATAGAGGAATACTCAAATTAGATGAGGGGGGAGTGGGAAACACATGGGAGTGTTTTACAGAACAAATCAACCTGGATGTAGTGCCCCGAGGAATCAGGAAAGACCAAAATGTAGTGAGTTTAACAGTATAAACGTATGTCACTGTCCCAGGTTTAGGACGGGCCATGGCTAATGTCCCCTCTACCCTTTCTGGCCGGAGTCCCCTTCCAGTATGGATTGATCCCGGCCAAGGGAGGTTCTTGTAAGGGGGTCCCGACCTTGCTTCCCATACAAGGCGTGTTTGGGTCTGACCTAAGGTTAGGCAATAATATATGTGCAGGAAGTAATTCTGGGCAAGCAACTAAAATTCTGATCTTTGCTCCCTGGTTTGATACAGAAACAGCTCTTACCAACAGAAGCTCTCTGCTGCAGTAGCTACTGCAGTTGCTATCAGATATAGAGGACTTAAACTTAGTAATAAGTAAAGATATCCGCAGTGGAGAAGAGTTCTGAGCCCTTGGCCCCACCTTTAGCTCCTGGCCTCCACCCCCCCCCACATAAATATTTTAAAAGTTTAACGTTTTTTTTAAAATAAGATTTTTTTAAAATACACTTACCTTTATATGTGGCATCTCCGGGCTGCCCTTCTCCTCCTTGCCGTGGTCTCTGCAAACCCCTACGCCATACGTACATCAAGCGCAGTCCTACCACGATGTACGTATGACGTAGGGGTTGGCAGAAACCATAGCGAGGAGGAGGAGGGCAGCCTGGAGATGCCGCGTATAAAGGTAAGTGTATTTAAAAAAAATCTTATTAAAAAAAAGACTAATTCGGGGGGCTGGAGGCACGGAGCAAGGTTCCACTGAGTTTTTGCCCGACTCCATTGAACTCGGAGTAGAGCTACTATACCAGCTCTGCCCGGGCTTAGTCAGAATGCAACCCCTTTTTTTAGTAAATGTAGACATTCCGCCTGGGAGGGCAACTGACTCCCTGGTTGAATCTATTTTTTTTCTTTTTTGCAGAAGACAAGTATCTCCGAAGAGTGCACTATGATATTGATGGTGGGTGATTTTAATGCTAAAGTTTCTAACTGCTTCTCTATGGCCTTTTCTAACCCTGAGTTTGAGGATGTATGGTCCATTCCATAATCTTTATTGCCTGGCCTTATTACATTTTGCATAATCCAAGAATATGTGATTTTGTGATATTGAATGGCAGATTCCCAGATTCTCCTGTCTCCTTTACTTTTCAAGGTCCGCATGGGCACTCATTGATTGACTATATTATGGTTCCCCATCAACTCTTAGGTACATGTACGAAATTTAAGCTACTGCTAACAAACATGAGCGATGATAGAGTTCTGTCAGTGGATGTCAACAAGGAACTTGAGGTGCTGGAACCTTGGAATCGAGGGGATGATAGCATTTTATATAACAGAACTAATGGGTCTACATTTTGAACTAATAAATATCTCCCATGTCTTAGGAGGATAGTTGAAAGTGTGTATCCTGGATCTAGTCAGGAAAATCACATCTCTAGATTTGAGAAGATACTGGCCCTAATTAGATCGTATGGAAGCGAAAAGCAAGTTGGCAGCTCCAATCTTGTAGTGGCTTAATTATGGGAGGTTAAAAAGCTAAATAGCTAGATCGATGCCCCAAGAAGGGTACAACCTAAGCAGTCTTCAATGTCCAGACATAGGGAAATTAATAGATTAAAACAGGCAAGAAAAAGAAAATTGCCGTGGAAGGGTGGAAAATGAGAATTGGATAAAATTAAGGGATGTTGCACAGTTTGGTGATGCGTGTAAATATTGGGCTTTAACTGCAGAATTTTGCGATGACAGAACAAAAGCAAAACCCATTTTAATATCTGATGAAGAATGGACCACATACATATCTCAGCTATGTGCTTGGTGAAATCCAGATTTTGCCTTTGATTCCTTGATGAGTAGCGATTATGGGCCCCTTCTCGTGTAATGAAACAGAGGGTTTTATTAAAGGGGCAAGGTATTCAGGTGCGATGGGCCCTGATGACGTACCAATTGCTATAGTTAAACAGGACGTCGCAGCATGGGCACAATTTTTGTGTCTGGTATTTTCTTACTGTGATGCACATGGGACTATTCCATTACATAAAAAGAGACCAAAAAAATCCCCTGCTAGCTTTAAGCAGATCACACTATTGGATGCAACCAGAAAGTTGTTTGCCAAGAGCATACTCCTCCTCCTTCAAGACTGGACCTTTGGAAAAGTTTTTTTCCCTGCAGAGCAAGCTGGGTTCCACAAACACAGTGGTACCCCAGACAATATTGCTGCTCTGCAAACTTTAATTGCAAAATGCCCAATGAACAAGGGTATGCCTTTATATGTGGCCTTTATGGATTTCCCATGGCTTTCGACCGGGCCGACCGGGGAACACTATGGAGAAAATTGACGGCTATGGGGATTCTCATGTCTCATGCACCTGCTAGATTAGTCATCGCATTGCACTCCTCCACTTGAACTCAGATGCTGATGGGTGGAACCCAGGGTTTGTCAAGTAAAATAGACTTACAATGGGCTGAAGCAAGGCTGCCTACTGCCTCCCCTTCTCTTTTCTCTTTACATTATTGATTTGCTGAGTAGGGTAGGGCTTTGCAAAGGGGACCCCCACAATTAGGAACTATGAAGCTGAGTTGCCTGCTATTAGCTGACTACGTCATTCGGCTAGACCTAAATCCAATCAGACTTCAAAGGCGACTCCCTGAGTTAGCATTTTATTCAGAGGACTACTTTTAAAAAATAAATATTTCAAAAACAAAATTATGTTTTTTAGATATAGGGGATGCCAAGTCAGGAAAAATTTGCACTGGTACTCGGGGAAAGACAAACTTGTTGTCATATTTAGGGAGCATTTTCACAAGTAATTGCTCCAGCTGTGATCACATTGACCAATGCAGAGGTAAGGCAAACTCCCAGGCCTCTGCAATTGGTAGGCTTTATAAATATTGCGAGAATAAACTCTTTGCACATGTCTATCAGTTCATAAAATTTAAATCCCTCCCGTGTTGAGAGATACTTTTGAGAAAGCAGAGACGCGTATTTAATGCCAAATTTGGAATCTGAATCACGCAGTCCCCATAGCAGCGATTCGGCTCAAACTTAGGCTACTTTTCACCAACGTGTTCTCTATGGGTGCGTGCTTAAGATGGAGCAATGCACTTTTGAACATTGTTGAGAACACTTTACGGGTAGCATTTCAAGAGGACATTTTTCACACCTTGAAGAGAAAAAGCATTCTCTTTAGGAATTACAAGAAAGCCATAAATGTGTTTGATTTTGAGAATGGCTGTACAGGCGTTCTTCGTAAAAAAGTTTTGAAAAATAAATTTTTAAAATCTATTTACAACGTCTCTTGCAAAAGAGATACTGCACTGTGTGCAGTGCATTCCAACAATAACTTCATAGTGTGGAGTAGTATTTATAAAGGGCCCCAAACCTATGTTATACCGAATCTCCCCCATGGAGTGTGCTGAACAATCTTGTTGCTCTGGCTGAATTTGCTCCCAAGAATTTTAACAGGAGCTTGGGAGGGTTTTCCAAATCGGGAAAAACGTTGTTACCTATGTGGTTTCGGTGTGCAGGACATAAATCATGTCCTATTTATTTGTCCGCTATTACATTCTTCACAATTTCGGTATCTAAGACCTTTTTTCCTGAAGTATAACTTTGCCACAGCTAAGGAGGCCCAGGACTGTCTTCTGCTCCCCCCCGAACCAGTTTGTTTAATTTCTTTTAGCTTTTTTAAACAATTAAAAAATATATTTCGGATCAGACTGTTATAATCATTAGAAAGGTAACGGTATGATTTGTTTTAAAATAACTATGTGAAGGTAGCACTTTAAAGGTTTTTCTTTTTTTAAATCGGTGCTATAGTAGCCCACTTGCATTTTCATCTCTTTGCATGCTGCTACAAATTCTGTTATGTACAATTGAATATCTATTAGCCATGCAAATTGTATCCATTAGGATTTGAGCATGTAAATAGAATTATCATTATTATGTTCGAGCTTTCGCACATTTTTGTCCCCCCTTATGTTGTTAGTTACTATGTACTGTATACGGAAATTTTGAGGATTTTGGTATTTGTTATAATTTTCTATCATTGCACTTTGTCAGCTTTTTTGCTGATTGTTATTGTGTACTGTTTACTGAAATATAGAACTTTTTATTCTCTTTGCTTTTTAATTAATACTTGTTGAATTAAATGTATTTTAACAAACATTTTTAGCATCCTCGTAATCGCGTACTCAAAGTTGTCTAAGAATCAAATGGTATAATTTGCTTCGTCCAGCTCTTGTTAGATTGTATTTGAAAGGACTCTGAACTTGATTTAGCGCTCATATTGCACCTCTTCATTTAACATGCAACTATGAATTTTATGAAAATCGAATTTTTGATGCTTTGTGATTTTATCTTGTTTTTAAGTGTTGGTTGAGTTGGCAAATTTGATATATGTTTTTATGTGGAACTGTTTGGAGCTCCAAATCATAATAAATAAATTGTAATTGACTGATATAAGCAAATCAATGTCCTTGACTAAGAAGGACGAACAGCAGCGTTAAGGTCAAACATAGTACTGAGACAATTAACCTTCAGAAAGTGCCACTTTTAAACACACTTTTTCCTAGCTCTGGAGATGATGAAGTTAATGTACCACTAGCCATTTAGGGTGTTGGACTGTGCAGATGTAACAGTACTCGGGGAAAAGTGATTAGCAGGGTTCTAATATTTACCCAGCTTGTGTTCAATTGCATAGTCATACTCTTTCAGTCACAGCCCCCACCTCTCAATGCCAGAGAGCAACTTGACTTTTGAGTTTCAAAAATAGTGAGCAGCGTTTGGTGGTGTGTAATGATAGTGGAATGTTTTCCGTATAGAAACACATGAAAATGTTCACAGGCCCACACCCCATCCAGAATCTCCTTCTCTGGCTGAGAATAGGTCGCAATGTTTCAAACAGGCTTTGACTGGCATAGGCTACAATGTGGCTCTGAGCATTCAGATGCCCATTATGTTGAGCAAGAATTGGCCCCAGCCCACCCAGGCTTGCATCTGTGATCACAGGGCCCGATTCACAGAACTAACTTAATACAAAATCCTAAACTTACTACTTTTGGTATACACAGAAGTTAGGATTTTGGCTTAAGTGTGTCTTAAGACAAACTTAAGACAAAATCCTAACTTCTGTGAATACCAAAAGTAGTAAGTTTAGGATTCTGTCTTGAGTTAGTTCTGTGAATCGTGCCCTCGGTATGTAACTTGAGGTCAAAATAGACCATCTTGGTTGCATTCTCAATCACATGTTTCATTTTTTTCACATTTTTATCACATTCAGCAGACCTCTGGAAAGGGGCATCTCATTTCGTCAAGTATCTTAATGAGGCACTCACTGAAGCAAAGTCACAAATGTATCTTGGGCAATAACTGTCCATGCCTAAGAAGGATCGCAGCATAGTGACATCTTGTGGGGGGCAAGTAGCTGACAGTGCTTGCACTTCATCTGGGTCAGGAGTCATTAACAGAAGAAGGGACTGGGCATATTGGCCAGGTTATGGAGGTCAAGGTGGGGGCTGGTCCCAAGCAGGGTAATGGGACAGGAGAAGGGAGTGGGTAGATTGGTCAGGTAACAGAGACAGAGGCAGGCCATTCAATGTAGACTGGAGAGGCTTACCAGTTTCCAACAGGTTTGACTGCCTAGAATTGGTCTACTGACCATCACCGAGTACCCCACAAGACAGGCTTGGCCGTTTACATCCTTTATATCATGGCCGGAAACTAAGTTGGGCTGATTCCACAGTTCCAATCAATACAGTACCGATTAATAGGGATATTCCCCTGGTAACAATGCCAAAGCTTGGGTTAACAGGCATCAGTACCGACCAATTAGGGCCCGTTACAACTGTTACCACTGAAACCAAGCTATTAACAGATATGGGGGAGGTGGAAATCTCCAGCTCACTACATCTAGGGCCTTTTGAGGAGACTATCCACACTCAAGCCACTTCTGTCAACTTGGAGGATATACCACAAGGCACACTGAAACCTGAAACTAATGTCACGCCAAATCCCTACTTAACTCTCTCTGTTTTATATTGGAACGTAGCTGGTCTTCGCACGAAAACCAACCTCCCGACTTGGTTAGACACATTTAAACCTCACCAAATATTATGCTTACAGGAGACATGGTACACTGTACCTGTACATTTACTAGGCTTTAAAACCTATTATGTTCCTGCCAGCCCTAGTATCTCAGGCAGATCTAAGGGTGGACTTGCTCTTTACGTAGCAAATAATCTCCCATCGACGGAAGCAAATATCATGAAGTGTCACGAGAACTACCAAATTTTAAGGGTTACATTCAAAAAATATGTGACGATCATTTTTGTTAACTTCTATAACAATCTTTCTCAGGCAGACTGTGTAAATACTTTAACCGAAATAACATGTCTCTTGAACGAACTGCGGACCAAGCCTAATACTAAGACATCCTATCGGATATGGGGAGGGGACTTCAACATGTCATTATGTACTAACTGTAAAAACGGTAATTGTGACCTTACGGACGTAAATGGCTATCCACTTACACATTATCACCATACAAAGGAAGGTAACTGTTTGAATGATTGTTTATTCTCTTTAGAAATGGACTTTGCAAACGAATTAGTCGAACCGCCTGTGGATTTTAAGCCAACGTTTCACGGGAGGGGCTTGTCAAGTGTAATTGACTACATACTTTGTTCCCAAAGTTTAAAGGGCCAACTGTCTAATTTTACCACAGGTTCTGACTCTAGTAGTGATCATTTTCCTAATAGCATTTCATTAATATTTCGGAATGTTTTTTCTCAACCTGACAAGCTGAGTCTATTGAACCAACAATCATTGACTATGGACAAAACAAATGGGTTTTCAGTAAAATGGGCTAAAATCAATCCAGCAGAAATTTCTAAAAAAGTTATAAGCAGAGCCCTACCTGGGTTGAATACTTGTTTGGCACCAGACTCTTCTCCCAAATTGATTATCGACAGTTTTCTGGAAATTGTCAGAATAATACGGGAAGAGCTGACTAACAACCAAAAGTCCAAGAAACCAAAAACTAATGGCTGGTTTAATTTAGATTGTCGTAAAGCCCTGAATAATTTAAAATTAGCTCTACAGAAGCCTGTTAGAGAACATGATGAAATCAAAACACTGAGAAAGGGTTATAATTTAGCTCTATACAATCGCAGGAAAGAAATTAAGAAAAAACTGTGGGCCCAACTTCATGAGAGCTGTCTAACAAAAGTCAGCTCCCTGTTTTGGCGCACGGTTAAATCGCCCTTTTTGGTTGATTCCGCCACCGCCCGCCATCTTGATGTGGCGGTGTCGGACGAAGAGTGGGTAGCACACTTCTCCAAAATATTTGGTGGTCTACTTACACAGACCACCACTGAAGGTAGGGAGGTTGGAAATGGAAATACAAACCAGATCTATCCTATAGATCTAGTGTTTAGCCATGAGGAGGTCATTAAAGCGCTATCTTCTATTAAGACTGGCAAGGCACCAGGCCCGGACAGGGATCCTTTGGACATCTTTGCATACTGTCCTGACCTTTGGACACCTCTTATCACATAGGTTATGACCGCTGTCACAAATGTAGGTCTAATAGATTCTTGGTCCACCTCAATTCTCCTTCCCATCTTTAAGAAGGGTGAGCGTAATAACCCAGCCTGCTACAGGCCGATTTCCCTCCTGGATTCCTTGGGTAAAGTTGCGGGTAGGTTAATCCTGGAGCGTCTCCAGGAATGGGCAACCACGAATAACATCATGACCGACCTGCAATATGGTTTCCAGGAGGGCCCTGGCACTGTGGAGCAGGCTCTAAATCTAGCCCTCTTGATTGGCAAATATGCAGGAGCCAAAGGGGCTAACCTTTACCTAGTGTACGTCGACCTTAGCACAGCTTTTGATTGTGTCATCCACTCAAAGCTGTGGTCCATACTCGGCAAGCTAGGGGTCGACCCCCCTCATCAATTTTCTCCACGAACTCTACTCTGACGCCTCTGCTTGCGTCAGATACGGAGTGAATGGAGAATTATCACCATCCTTCATTGTTAACAGGGGGATCATACAGGGTTGTGTCCTGGCTCCCTTCTTATTTAATCTGTACACAAACGGCCTAGAAGTGGCCATGCTTGAAGGGAGCCAGGGCCTTCCAACTATTAACCATCGCCCTATCCCTGCATTACTATATGCAGATGATTCTGTCATATTAGCAAGAACTCTTAATCAACTTCAATCTCAAGTATATAAGTACTGCAAATTTATGTCTTCTCTGGGCTTAAAAGTAAACAAAAACAAAACTTTTGTAATGCATATTGGGCCTAAGGCGAAGAAAACCAAACCAATAGTCATCGATAATGTTAGGTTGGAACGAACTAGTATGTATCCATACCTAGGAATCCTAGTGGATGACAAATTAAGCTGGAAGCAAGGTTTAGTTAGTAAAAAATTGCTCTTTCAGAGAGCAACGTCAGCCCTAGTTTCCTTTCCAAGGAAATTGGGCAAGCCTCCTGCAGCAGAATTATTAAAAATCTATTAAGCTAAATGCCATAGCATAGCCACCTACGGCGCAGGGGTCTGGGGGTACGCACCAGTTGAAGCCCTTCAAATAGTAGAGAATGGGTTTATAAAATATCTGCTGGCCGTACCCCAAAACGCCCCCACGTATGGTTGCCAAATTGAGCTGGGAATCGATTACCTGATCGATAACATCAGGATCCAGCCGATCCTTTTGTGGCACCGTGTTTGGACCAAAATGCAGTGCCACCTAACCCGCTCACTCTTAACAGACTGTTTGGCCTTAGCTAATTGGCATAAAATACCATGGCTCCAGTACGTAAAGAATTTCCTAGGCGATCTGGATCGTATTGTATACTTCTGGGATCCATCTGTGCTGACGGACATTTCTAGGAAAGATTTGAAAAAACTTTGTCTCTCCCACCTTAGGGAACTAAGATTGACACAGGAAATAAACAAATCCTCAAACGTACATATTTTAAGTCTTCAAACTTCCATGGGGATCCAGCCATATTTAACCTTTTACTTAAGTACTTATGAAAGTATTTATTGACTAGGTTCAGATTTAATACATTTCACCACCTAGTCACATATCCGAAGCAGCATGACTGGTCACATAACCTAACGAAATGTCCCTGTGATGAGACTTCGGACCAGTCAACAATTCATATAATACTGTTTTGCAGATATTACATGATTCTGCGTAAGCGCTGGATTTTGCCTATACTGCGCACAATGGGTTTGAGAAAGTGCCGGCCCGCTTATTTGGCACTACCGTCCTTGAACTCTGTGCATAACGCAAAATGCGTAGCCGGTTTCTTAAAACAATGTCTTAATACTCGGCGCAGTGTTTGTGGGGTTTAGTTACCTGCGCAAAAATTATACCCTTAATGTCTATTGTTGTTTATGGACCTCGGATCTAATGTCAATCCTGTAACGAATACAATAGATTTATGCCCAAAAATATGGTGTAGTATAACTCATGGCATAGTTTACTGTTTCAAATGTACCTATTTGTTAAATGAACTTCTTTTTTAATCTTTTTAAAAAACAAATGTATATAATGAATTGTTTTTTTTTAATTAAGATGTATCCAGAAAGTAGTCTTTTAACCAGTGTATGCACTTTTTATGGTTATGTCAAATTGTAACCGAATAAAAGTTTTATGACTGACTGACTAGTGGTTACCTAGTAATGTTGTGTATAAAGTTATAACCCAAGAACCTCTATATTTCTCAGATTGACCCAACTGCAGCCCTCCCTCTGCCATGTTCTGAAACCAGCAATAAGTTAGCCATTTGTAAACCAGGAGCCAACTGGCAATGCAGTCAGCAGGATCCATATGTATTCATTACGAGAATCAATATTGGTCTTATCTAAGCCAACTAGGGAATTTCACTGTGGATCCCATCAGGCCAGAAAATGCAAGTAGAAAATACATGTTCTCTAATCCACAGCTGGAGGTGTTGACCAATGAGATTGTAAAGCTCAACAAAGCATCATGGACCACAGTATGTCATGCTGCGAAAGTGGCCAAAGTGGAGGACCCACAACCACATGTACCTGAAACTGTGAGAAGAGAAGGTGCATGCTAACATCGATATAGCAATAGCCCATAATGTAAGAATAGGATGCCAGCACATGGCACATTGCACATAAGTACAATAGAGCAAGAATTCTAGAAAGGGAAAATTAGTTTGTGAATCATAACTTTATACTGCAAAACATGCTCTACAACACCTGTGACTAGTGCTTCACGATACTCAGGAGGCAGTGTCTGCTTAATTTGTCAATGGTAAAATGTGTCAGAAGATGCCAGAGAACAGATACCTTTTTGCTAAGTGAACTGGCATGCAGGTTTCAGTTTCATAACAGGCATCAACAAAATCTTGTGGGTCCACAGTAAAATCACACAATCCAACATTGGTATGCAACAGATTTCAAGTGGTGTTTTAGCAGGGTGACATTAATTGTATCAGGGATAGCACTTATAACTACAGAACAACAGTATAAAGGAATGTTAGACATATTAAAGGATCTGTTCATCAGCACAGATCCTAGGCATCCCCATATGCATGCCCTTTTAATGAATTTCATACAATGCTTGTTCATAAGTTCCACTAGCCATAGGTTCCAACCTTACATGATGTGTAGATGCACACTACTGTGCCAATTACAACTGCTCCATCAGTGTTAACCACTAGGACTACAACTGTGGCAAGCACCTAAAATTACTCATGCCTTAGAGGCCATCAGTCTACCATCTCCATGACGTCCACCATAGTCACCTCAGCTACACCTACGACTTTGTGCCAACAGAAACCACACAGCCCAAGTCACTGTTCAGAGCACTACTGCCTTTGCTGATGCTGGTAGCAGCCTCTCTACAACAACCGATAAAATGACCATTGAAACATCTGGAGAGGTTGAAGTTCAGATTCGTCATGGGCATAACATTCCATTTCTACCTGATGGTATGGAGGAGGTGGAGGAGAGTGTTGAGGCAGTGGGGTTGTCAGATGCTCAGGAACACTGAAGGTCATAACACCTCACAGCAGAGGAGCATACAGCTGCCACTTCTCAGGACGAGGCCCAATAACCTGCAAACTGAATGCAGGAGCTGACCAAATAACACTCCTAGCTACCTTTGGTAAACAAGTTAAAATCACATCTGCACTCCCTCCGATCAGGGACACCTTATGAGGGCAGTTACATCACACACATAAGGTAGAGTAGTAAGCTCAATGACACAGCCCAATAGAGGCACTTCACATTATCCAAAACATGTTGCCTGAACTGACTCCGTGCATTCGTAATGACCTCGAAAGCATCCACTGGCTCTGCTTTGAACAGTTTAACCAACCTTTTTGGAGAGGAGGAGATGGGCTTAGAATGTATGATGCGCTTTACAGTAAGCAATGTAGCATCCACTGAATTGTCAACATTCTCCTCACAGGCCTCACCATAGAGAGGAATGAAAAATTCGACCTTTAAGGGGCAACATTCAGGAAATCATGGGAAGGCTTCACACAGCAAGATGGAATAGGCCATGATTTATTTTTTAGATGTTTTGGTTTGCTGCATTTACTGATCTTTAAACTACAGAGGGGTTCATATGTTTTTAGAGTGCACTCTTTATGACATGTGTTTCGGTGTATAGTTTGTCCATTAAACGTTTATGCACCAGTGCACCTCTCTGCTATTTAAAGGGAGCATATGTGATTTTGGGCAAATGTTTTGCAGGCTTAATCGACGTTAAATACCAAATATAAGATTCACACATTTTACATATTGCAATTTTTTGGCTTGTTATCCATTTTGAGTAACTTTTGTCTCACCCAATATGTCAACTTGGCTCAGGCTAAGATTACAACATTGGATTTATGACGTGACCGAGCGTAGCCCGTGCCAGTTCACACCACAGGCACCACTCTCTACAATCCTAGTCACCTGTGCCAAATCCTGAGGCATCATCAGTGTGTTGGAGTAGCACCTGTGAGAGAGGCGAGTCACAGGCAGCACAGGCAAAAACCTTCCACTCCATCAACAAAAAAGAGTGGCGTTGTTCCTGTCTGCTGGATCCCTGTCCGTTTTCATACATTGCAGGTGGTAAGAAAACCTGCTCCAAATTAATTACTGCTCTGAATCCCATGTTTTATTTGATAGAAGGCTCTAAATCTCACTTTCTTTGTTAACAGCAGATGGGAAATCAGAGGCTGCTCCTCATAGTTGTTAGGTAATTCACACTCCTGTTGTATGGCAAAGACAAAGTCGCTTCCTTCAGCTTTGTAGGAGGTTATGGACCTCTCTTGCTATTTCTGAAGAGTTGGTAAAGAAGTCTTCTGGTTCTTAAAGACCCGTCTCTCCCTCACCTGATGTATTGGAAGATGGAAAGTTCCAACTCATGGTTTGTTACAGCTGGTATATACCCCTCTGCAGCATGGTAACGCGGGCATTCGGGCAATGCCCGAGGTGCCGGTGTCCGAGTCCAGCTGTGGGCTGCTTTTTTGGGCAGTCTGGGGGGCCATTTGGACGCTGTCTCTATTGTTTGAATACAGGCAGCGGACCAGTGGGTGTCTAAGTGGCCTTTCTGGCTGCATATGGGCGCTCGTTACCTCCGTGTAGCAACAGGCAGAGGTATCACTCCCTTTGTCTCTCTGGCCGGCCCATTAATGTGTGAACATACTGAGCGGGGGCAGGGGGCCTGAGTAGAAGTGGCCTCAGTTGTTTCACCAGTTTAAACTAACACGTGCATTTTTTTAAACCCCCCACTCCTGATTTGAGGAATGATTATGCGAATGTGGGCCGATTTTTTTGGGGGCGTGCCCGGGCCGATTTTCAATCCCAATCCAACCCTGCCCCTCTGTGTGCTCCAATGTATCTCTTGGTTCATGGCTTGTTGTAAACCCCTGTTGCCCCTTTTGTTGTTTAGTAGCACAACCGATTCCCACAGAATAACAAACATTACCTATATTCTGTTATGGCTAGCATGGCTTCCTACAATATGCCATGAATTACCACTATTATTCTAGGGTCTGGTGTATCACTCAAGCACACAGACACACTACTCTGCCCTCATCCCATCACCCACCACACACCCCACCACGGGACCGCCAGTACATTTATGGGATAGTTGCCTATCAAAGTTAGTGAAGAATGCTCTTAGACAATGGATATTCTTTTAATCAAAAACATATGATTAAGAGGGAAAAACCATGACGTGGTTTAATATCTGATGAGCCCATAACAAGAGTGAAACCGGTCTGGACTATTTTCATTTCAATTTAGTGAAGGAGTCCTATCTTTAACAGGGCACCATTTTCTGGTTTAATTTCCCACAAAAACGTTTGCTTGCCTTTCTCTG
Source organism: Lissotriton vulgaris (assembly GCF_964263255.1). Classification (NCBI taxonomy): domain Eukaryota; kingdom Metazoa; phylum Chordata; class Amphibia; order Caudata; family Salamandridae; genus Lissotriton; species Lissotriton vulgaris. The sequence goes on along the minus strand of NW_028246303.1, from coordinate 10,886 downwards.
TTGCTGAACAAAAGGATTCAGTAGCCCCTTTGAGGAAGCCTAGTTGTATGCCTAACATACACCAACATATAAAATTTGGACTCCTCAAATATGTTTATGTTAACATTGTGGAAAACTCCTATAATTAAGAGGGCATAATTAGAGTTGTTTATTCACGAGAAAAAGACAGCTGAATGTCAGCTAAAATGAAATTATCTACTCTTACACAATTAACATACCACCTCAGTTTCGGAACTCAATTTGTTCGACTCATCAACGATGTCTAAGTCCCTTGTAGTTAACCTGGGAAATCGTGGGAATGTGCTTTTTTTCCATGAAGAAAGCAGTGCTTACGAACTCCTGTATTGCACCCAAATATAAAATGTGGCTCCCTGATTTTTTTTTCCTCTGTATCAAACTCTTCCATGTTTTACATAAGCACATTTTGCTTTTGTCTATTTTCCCATTAAAAGGCAGTCATACCATACCACTGCCAATGTGGTTGTTTTATACTCTTGCACAAAATGACAATCAGTCTCACTCTGGAAATCCAACTGTGTGTTCCACTTATAGAACTTGTTCTCCCAAACACAGCAAAAGTTTTAACTTTGTTGAACAAAGTTTATGTGTGTAATACAATAGTTTATGGAGTGTGAGCCAAGGTTGCCCGAAGGAGCCTTATGTGCAGGTAGAAGAAACACTATGAGAGGAGAAAGAGTTTGGAAGGAGATGCTCATTATTCTACCGAATTCTAGACACAAAACTAACAAGGATGTACCAGTCCTTAAATCTATTTCTCCAATGTAATATACCATGAGGGTCAGAAAGAATCAGTACTGGGAGTTTCTTACAATCAGAAATGCAGTTTTGTCTTCGACACGGAGACTAGTTCATAAGGTGGTGGCTAGAAAAGCGAATTAGAACTCAGATATTTAGATTTCCAGGGAAGTGTCAACCTTCATGGATGAACTCAGTTCAATTTAGTTATTGCTGCATTTGAAGGTGGATTATGAGATCAGTGAGATTATTCCAATCTAGCTCCCACAGAGACTTGAATACCACTATTATCACATCACGTCATCCCATGTGAATTTATAAAGCGCACAGTCAAGGATGGGGGTATCTTGGTGCTGAATAACAATTGTTTTTTGTTACCCGAGTCAGGGGTGCTCATTTGATCAACTGTGGAAGAATGCAAGTCTAAGTGCAACACTAGGATTCAAACATGTGAGTGCGTGGTCAAACACAGATCCCTTCTGTTGACATATATGTTTACTAAGCCACCAGACTAATACTATATATTTCTTCTGGGTTTTCAAAATAAAAATAATTGTACACATCACTCTGGAGACTTGAACAGGTCTATAATCCCACACTATCACTGTGAAGACTTGAACATCACTGTGTTCACACGCTATCTCTGTGGGGACTTGAACATCACTGTGTTCACACACTATCACTGTGAGGACTTGAAGATCACTGTGTTCACACACTATCACTGTGAGGACTTGAACATCACTGTGTTCACACACTATCACTGTGAGGACTTGAAAATCACTGTGTTCACACACTATCTCTGTGAGGACTTGAACATCACTGTGTTCACACACTATCACTGTGAGGACTTGAACATCACTGTGTTCACACACTATCTCTGTGAGGACTTGAACATCACTGTGTTCACACACTATCTCTGTGGGGACTTGCACATGACTGTGTTCACACACTATCTCTGTGGGGACTTGCACATGACTGTGTTAACACTATAATCATACACCAACTCTATGGGGACTGGACATCTCTATAATCACACACTATCTCTGTGGGGACCTGGGCATTCCTATAATCTCACACTATCTTTAGGAAGAATTGAAATGATTATTATCACACATAGGTCTGTGGGGACCTGGGTATGTCTATAATTTCACACTATCTCTGTGGGGACCTTAGCATCAATATACATTCACTTTCTGGGGACTTTAATAGGACTGTCATCACATACTACCTCTGCAGGCACATCAACATGTCTATCATAAGACTGTTTCTAGAGGTACTGGAACTCGACAGTTATCACATAATTTCTCCACATGTCTAAAATCACTATTTCTGTGGGGCATGTGGGCATTTCTATTATCACACACTATCACTTTTGGGACCTGGACATCACTTGAATCACATACAACTCTGCAGGGAACAGCGTATGACAATTAGATGACACCATCTCTCCAGGAACCTCAACATTACTATCATAACACTATCTATGTAGAGACTTGAACATGACTGTAATCACACACGATTGCTGCAGAGATGTGAACATAAATAATCGCACACCATCTATGAGGGGAATTGAACCCAAATATAGTCACACATTATGTCTATGGGGACTTGAGAGTGACTATAATTAAATGTCATATCTGTGGGGATAATGTAATGACACTATTACTGGATGAATGTCAGCATGACCATCATCATACACTATCTCTATAGTGATCTGAACACAACTATCATAATACTCTCTATGTGGGGACATTAATCTGATTATAATCACACACTATCTGTGTGTGGACCTGGGCATCCAAATAACCACACCCTATCCCTGTGGGGATCTGGGCATCCTTATACTTACACACTATCTCTGTGGGGACCTGGGCATTGCCATAATCTTGCACTATATCTGTGGGGAACTGGGCACCCTATAATCAAACACTATCTCTGTGGTGACCTGGGCATCCTTAAACTCACACACTATCTTTGTGGGGACCTGGGCATCGTTATGCTCACACACTATCTCTGTGGGGACCTGGGCATTGCTATAATCACACACTATCCCTGTGGGGACCTGAGCATTGTTATACTTACATACTATATCTGCGGGGACCTGGCCATCCCTATAATCACACACACTATCTCTGTGGTGACCTTTGCATCCCTATAATCACACACTACATCTGTGGGGACCTGGTCATCCCGATAATAACACACTATCTTTGTGAGGACCTGACATCCCTATAATCACACACTATCTCTGTGGGGACCTGGGCATCCCTATACTCACACACTATCTCTGTGGGGACCTGTGTATCCCTATAATCACACACACTCTTTATGGGGACCTGGGAATCCCTATAATCACACACTATCTCTGCGGTGAACTTTGCATCCCTATAATCACACATTATCTCTGTGGAGACCTGGGCATCCCTATACTTACACGCTATCTCTGTGGGGACGTAGGCTTCAATATGATCATACAAATCAAATGCCATCTTTTGAACATCACTATAATCACAAACTATCTCTGTGGGACCTGGGCATTTCTCCAATAGAACTTTTTCAACATAAACTGCAGCATGACTATCATCATACACAAAAAACAATATTGGTGGTCACCTATATATTACTATTATCAGACATTATCTTTTGGAGGATTTGAACAAGACTATAATCACACAATATCTGTGTGAAAATCTGGGCATCCCTTTAGTGACATACTATGTCTTGTGATTTGAACATAACTATCATTATGCACTATGTTTATGGGGACTGGAAAGTAACTATCATTAAACACTATATATGTGGGGAGCTGGCATTAATATAATCATGCAGTGAATATGACTATAATCACACACTCTTTGTCAACTCCAGAACATTACTATAATCTCATGTCATATCTGTGGGAACTGTTAATGAACAGCCATATGAACATGATGCCAATTAGTGAAGTTGATGAAAAAGTACTAGGTGGTCAGACGGCAACTTGGTTTTGCCACCTGACCACATTGAAGGATCTTCGGCTCTATGTGTTGTTTTCATGGTCCATAAAGTTTTTGAGCACTCAGCAATAGGCTAGATATCTGTAGATACCTATCCATGCATGTGATACGCTATTATTTTCTGCTGAGAAATGTGTTATGATGAAAATCCCTGTTCTGTGGGCTCCTAGGACACAATAAACTATTCATATTTAACAAAACTGTCATGTAATTTAGGCACAGCACTGAAAAATAACATTTAGCCATTTGATTATGCATGTATTCAATCACAAATGATAATTACTGAGTAAGTCCCCACAAGGATGGTAACACATGTTCAAGTCCCCACAAAGATGGTTCTGTGCGCGTGATTAAATAACAACATATTTGCAAAATTGAAGTAGGATCCAGTATTATGATTTTTTTCTTAATATTTTTCTGTTATTGGTATACTTTTAAAACATTGGGAAGTGTTAGTCCCCACAAGGCAGGTGACAACACATAGTCCCCACACGGATATGGGGGGGGGGGGGGGGGGGGGGTGTGTGTGTGTGTGTGTGTGTGTGTGTGTGTGTGTGTGTGTGTGTGTGTGTGTGTGTGTGTGTGTGTGTGTGTGTGTGTGTGTGTGTGTGTGTGTGTGTGTGTGTGTGTGTGTGTGTGTGTGTGTGTGTGTGTGTGTGTGTGTGTGTGTGTGTGTGTGTGTGTGTGTGTGTGTGTGTGTGTGTGTGTGTGTGTGTGTGTGTGTGTGTGTGTGTGTGTGTGTGTGTGTGTGTGTGTGTGTGTGTGTGTGTGTGTGTGTGTGTGTGTGTGTGTGTGTGTGTGTGTGTGTGTGTGTGTGTGTGTGTGTGTGTGTGTGTGTGTGTGTGTGTGTGTGTGTGTGTGTGTGTGTGTGTGTGTGTGTGTGTGTGTGTGTGTGTGTGTGTGTGTGTGTGTGTGTGTGTGTGTGTGTGTGTGTGTGTGTGTGTGTGTGTGTGTGTGTGTGTGTGTGTGTGTGTGTGTGTGTGTGTGTGTGTGTGTGTGTGTGTGTGTGTGTGTGTGTGTGTGTGTGTGTGTGTGTGTGTGTGTGTGTGTGTGTGTGTGTGTGTGTGTGTGTGTGTGTGTGTGTGTGTGTGTGTGTGTGTGTGTGTGTGTGTGTGTGTGTGTGTGTGTGTGTGTGTGTGTGTGTGTGTGTGTGTGTGTGTGTGTGTGTGTGTGTGTGTGTGTGTGTGTGTGTGTGTGTGTGTGTGTGTGTGTGTGTGTGTGTGTGTGTGTGTGTGTGTGTGTGTGTGTGTGTGTGTGTGTGTGTGTGTGTGTGTGTGTGTGTGTGTGTGTGTGTGTGTGTGTGTGTGTGTGTGTGTGTGTGTGTGTGTGTGTGTGTGTGTGTGTGTGTGTGTGTGTGTGTGTGTGTGTGTGTGTGTGTGTGTGTGTGTGTGTGTGTGTGTGTGTGTGTGTGTGTGTGTGTGTGTGTGTGTGTGTGTGTGTGTGTGTGTGTGTGTGTGTGTGTGTGTGTGTGTGTGTGTGTGTGTGTGTGTGTGTGTGTGTGTGTGTGTGTGTGTGTGTGTGTGTGTGTGTGTGTGTGTGTGTGTGTGTGTGTGTGTGTGTGTGTGTGTGTGTGTGTGTGTGTGTGTGTGTGTGTGTGTGTGTGTGTGTGTGTGTGTGTGTGTGTGTGTGTGTGTGTGTGTGTGTGTGTGTGTGTGTGTGTGTGTGTGTGTGTGTGTGTGTGTGTGTGTGTGTGTGTGTGTGTGTGTGTGTGTGTGTGTGTGTGTGTGTGTGTGTGTGTGTGTGTGTGTGTGTGTGTGTGTGTGTGTGTGTGTGTGTGTGTGTGTGTGTGTGTGTGTGTGTGTGTGTGTGTGTGTGTGTGTGTGTGTGTGTGTGTGTGTGTGTGTGTGTGTGTGTGTGTGTGTGTGTGTGTGTGTGTGTGTGTGTGTGTGTGTGTGTGTGTGTGTGTGTGTGTGTGTGTGTGTGTGTGTGTGTGTGTGTGTGTGTGTGTGTGTGTGTGTGTGTGTGTGTGTGTGTGTGTGTGTGTGTGTGTGTGTGTGTGTGTGTGTGTGTGTGTGTGTGTGTGTGTGTGTGTGTGTGTGTGTGTGTGTGTGTGTGTGTGTGTGTGTGTGTGTGTGTGTGTGTGTGTGTGTGTGTGTGTGTGTGTGTGTGTAGAGGCTGTCCAACATTCCCGGCAAGTGCACAACATAAGGTCTTTCGCTAGGCGAACCTAAAAATTAGGTAACTTTTTTTTGGTTGTGGCTGCATAGGCGTTATTGACTGCCCAGACAAGACTGCTGGTCCATGGCTACCTCTACTGGTGGACAAGGCAGTAGCTCCACATACTGAGGGAAGTGATCTCTCTCCACCCTTGCAGTTATGCCATCATAGTGGATGATCATTGAAAATCACAGACACTGACAAATATATAAATCTGAACTATGTGCCTACAACTATAAAAAAAAAAAAAAAGGTCATTCATTGTCGACAAGACAGAGCAAGCAGGCAATTTGTCAAAGGAATTATTCAAAATTCTAAATGACTTTACCACATCCCAATCCCTCTCCTTGGTTATTCCTACTTCACAATTACTTTGTGACACTTTAGCTAGCCACTTTCAAACCAAAATAGACCATATCTAACATAGTTTTCATTCTGTGACTAATTCTTTAGCGTATCTCCAAACAATTGAATCACCTCAAAGTACTGCTCCAGTACTACTGGAAAGATTTGAACAAATCTCTTGGATGCTTGACCTGCTGGCTAAAGAAAATCTGGACCTCCCTTTGATCTTTGCCCCCACCCCACACACACACATCCTCGCCACTCTCTCTTCTCCTCTTGTTCCAGTTATCACATCTCTGAGCAACCAGCCTCTGACCCTAGCTTCCATCCCACGGCTTTGGACAGCAGCACATGTCACACCATTCTTTAAAAAAAAAAATGCAGACCTGAGCGACCCAGCTAACTATCGCCCAATATCTCTCCTCACTCTTTTGGGCAAAGTTCTAAAGACCTACGCCAACAAACAACTCTTCTCTTATCTGGAAACCTACAATTTGTTGGATGCTTCTCAATTGGGCATCAGACCTTCCCACAGTCCGGAGATTGCCCTTCTTGCAGGAGCAGATACTATCAGGCTATCCCTTGATGCTGAAAATCCTGCATTACTGTTTGTGCTCGACATTTATTTTGAAGGCGTTTGATAACTTTAATCATCAACAGGCTAGCAAGTTTATAAATGTTGCTAGGTTTCTGATAGCATAAAAAAGGAAAGGAATACACAAACCCAACTTCCTTCTGTTTCACACAATAAATCATGAGTAAGTAAGTAAAGTTTTTATTGCACAATTATTTAAAATCATTGCAATATGCAAGAATACAAAAGGACAGTAGTAAAAACACTCAAGGCTATTAAAAACTAAAATAGTGAATGGGTGGGAAGGGAAAGTAAAAAGACAAAAAAATCAATTACTTGCAGGGAATTAAATTCAGGCTTGCACAGAGGGAAAAGTCATGGAATTAATCTCAGTAATGAATTTGACAAAGCGGGTCGCCATTTGAGGCGAATCCCCCCTCATGCAGTCCTCAAGTGCTTCTTGGCATGTCCTAATACCTAGATGGAGCCAGATTGGTCTCAGCCAGAATATTCTTTGTGGCCGCAATTGATGGCAAATGCACAAAATGTGAATTAGGTTTTCCTCTCCCCGTTTGCAAAACTTCACTTGGCGGCTGATTATCACAACTGACCTCTGACCAGCAAAGTTCTCTATTAAAATATTCTGCACATTTAGACATTAATGTTAAAGCATATCAATGTTTGGATTAACACATTTCCTCTCTCATTCCATGCCTCGGATAGTGGGCCTAAGGTGAATAGAGGAAGCAGCTCATATCCACCCATCTCTACCGCATTATTTATTTTTAGTCCAGTGTCTGGATTTTAGCCACTGTGTAACTTAGCAACCAGGGTTTTTGGCCAGGAGAAATTCTATTTTGCATTTCTAACACCTACCCAGAATATCTTAGGTGGGAAAACATAAATAAATAAACTAAAAGTAAGTATTTGCTTTCACATTTAATGTTTTTTCCTAGCAATGTTTTAACACACAAAACACCAACACTGCATTCTCACCACACCTTCTACCTACTGGATGCAAGACTGGCTGTCAAAGCAAGCATAGCTGCCAGAACTCTATCAGATGGAGACCAACCTGAATTCTGTGCACTCCACTCAGCTTCCCTATCATCTGTTCAATACTCTGGACACAGGAATTGCAGGTCATCCCCTCGACGAGGACGACGGTAGAATTCGCCCCGGTCTCCATGATGCCCTCACTGGTTCACCTTCCTGGGAAATCTGAGGGGAAACACAAATTCTGTTAGATCAAACTTTGGATGTGTAACCACCTAACGACTAAAGTATTTATGAGCTATGAGTAATAATCAGGAGTAACTACTGAGGGATGAGAAAAGTGGTCATGGACCAATGGAGTGATTTTATACGCCATATCAAGTGTCAATAACAGCATAACAACAATTTACAGCAATACTTTCATCTGCTTAAGAGCACCTGCAACATGAGGCACTGGCCTTCGTGTATAGGGCGGGCTCTGGCTTACAGTGGATTGCACAAATTAGGAAGGGATGGGAAGAGGGAACTGAAAGGTTTAACTAAGTGCTTAATAGACCATGCTCTGCACGATAATTTGTCTACATATTACATTGCAGTCAAAGGTGCAGGAAAATAAAATGATTTCCCCAAAATCTCACAAGTTTGTATTGAAGTGCTATAGTTGGGATATAACCCATGACTAGAGGTTCCATGCTGCACTGCAAACCAGATCTTTTCTTGGAACTAAAAATGTTGCTACCGTGGAACCATATTATAAACTTCTATATGGGAAACTTACATACACTGATAAATCAGGACTGAAAGATTGGGAAAAATATCCTGCATCCATGTCTTCCTCCATTAGCACCTCAAGACCACTGGCTTTCTCATGGCTTTACCTGCTCTTTCTAATCTGTAGTTTTAAACACGTTTCTTTGATGTTTAATACTTTTATCTACTTCACAAATTAATATCTGGATTTCAACTCCTTCCACTATCATAGCCCATTAGTAAAATTCCCTGCAGGAACAGCCCAGAATGCTTTTTATGGTCTGGCTTGACAGCACAGCGGTCACCAAACAACTATGTGAGGGTCACTAGAGAGAGGCTTTGGCTCTGCCCACACGTTGGGTGCCAGGAGTCCATGTTTTTATTGGGCAGAAGTTGTGTGCTTCCACAATTTCCAGAAAACAAGTGTATGTCCTTAACACAGCTGTGATCATTTTGTGTTTTTATCCAGCCACCTGCATTTGAACTTTCAGAGACAGACGTATGACACTGTAATGCTAATAAAGTGTTTTAGATAACTCGATGCTTTATGGTGTTTTTCTCTGGCAGGAGCATAGATGGGAAGGAAGCAGTCATTAACCCACATGGATGTTGAGGTCTGGCTCGACAGTGCGCCTGACCATTTAACCGGAACCAATATTACTCTACAGTTCTTTGCTTCCACACACAGACATACATCCATTTCCATGCTATTTACTTGTAATGCTTCACATTCCATACAGCATGCCTTAAAAACCAGACCAATTGGTAACGACAGTGCTTGTTTAGCCTTGTAGATGTGCCCGAACACAGAGAAGGGTTTCTACCAATGAAGCTTCACAAAGACCTTCCAAATATCTGGCTTAGTACAACTAAAAGAAAGCCGGGACAGTTCATCTCCAACACCCGCATGAAGATTAGTTGTTAAAATGACGTTTACCCTCACCACCTTAAATGGCATGCTTCATCATCGGGTATCTCATCGCTACTGCCAATGATTTAGGTAAGTAGGCTTCACTGGGAACACTTCGGGGGTAGATGCTTTTTGCTTTTCTTTATTGCGATGCTTATTTAGTGAAGAAATGGAGCAGGTTTACGGTCACAGGGTCTTGACAGATGTTCCTGGTCTGAGTTTTGTTGGGGAAAAAACACAAGGGTTATAGTGATTTCTCTGTTTAAAGGGACAGGAGGTTTTCTAAAAATGCATACGATTACGTAATTTCATCAATTCCATGTTTTGTTGTTTTGCTGGCCCTGTCTTTGTCAGGCTAAAAATAGTGATGCTAAAAGGTCTGTGCAATAAAAGCTCTCATATAGCCAACATGTTCTTGTTTCGATGAAGTCGAACATAGGCCAGGGACATTCGTCAGGACTAGTCCCTTTTAGGTTGTCACCCTTACTAGAAACCTAGTATTATTATTAGTATTATTACTACTACTATACCACAGTAGGGTAAGTAAAGATAACATCTTGCTTTTTTTGGGAGTTCATCTACTTGTGTAGACCTGTTGGGGAGAGATAGGAGGACACATATAGATATGAGATGTCACCCATCTCCTCATTATCTTTAGCATTTGCACATCACCTACATAATATGCTGATTTCGTATGATATTACTCTCTAGCACACAGTCTATGTCTATTTTCGTGATTAAAGTCCAAACTCAGAAAAACACACTGGCATGCCCACTACCTGCAAGCGCCTCGCCCAGTGTCACAGCCCACATTATGGTCAGGTAGATGACTTTCTCCCACTAGTGTTGCTGGTAATGGCCACTTAAGCATTACGTACTGCTCCTTGCATAATTTGAGGGACATTTTGATTAGCATTGTCTTTTTCGCCCATTTTTGGTAAGAAAATTAGCATTCTGGGCCAATAATTGTCTTCAACTTAGCTTGTTTTTATTTATTTATTTTCAGAGTTTTGTATAGCGCGAACAGGATCCTTAACAGATATCAGAGCACTTTACATACATATGAAAAGAGGACAATAGGAGAGAAAACTTCATAAGGTAATTTGTGCAAACTTAGCGAACAGTGCAATGTAATAAAATGTGCTTGTGTGGTCGATTCAGGCAGAGTAAAACCAGGAAAGACAAACAGGCAAACAGAATTTGCAGCGTTTATGTTCAAGTGAATTTAGCCAGGAGGATCGATTTGACTTCTTTTTTGAAGGATGCAGTGGATGAGAGAAGTCTAGTTTCTGGAGGGAGAGCATTCCAGATCCTGGGAGCCATCCCCGAGAAGGAGTGCTTGTATGTTTTTTTCTTGTGGAATCTTTGCCGTTTCAAAAGGAGAGTTTCTGCGCTTCTTGTG